>NC_061785.1:487129-727129 GCF_022458985.1 Mugil cephalus | reverse complement strand
TCTCAGTCAGTTTAAACCACAAACTTCCACCAGTCGTATGAGTTTAAGCTGACAAGGAACCTGGATGTGTTTCTAGTTCCTGTCACGGTTTAAACCTGTAATTAGCGTCGACTCTGGCATCACAGCTGACGTCCACCTCCTCAGTGACACTGCAGATCAATTCAGTTTTAATTGTGTGGAGGAGCTTGATAAAGCCTGTCCTGAACCCCAGAGCGAGCAGCCAACCAGCCGCTAACGAGCTGCACAGCACAGGAACACAACTGCATGACTAGTGATAGAGGAGACGTTAGAGGACGTGTCCTCAGTGTCTCGTCCCCCAGGACCAGAGCAGCACAACCAACGAATGGTTCAGTTTGTTTTTCCACTCTTTAAAGTTTCTCCTTCTGCAAAATGAAATACGCTCCGTTCAGCATCAACCAACCAACCAGCGGTTCATGAAAACCTTGAACGACGGAGACTAATCTCTCATCACGTCTCACAGCACAGGTCCAGAAGCTCCAGTGAGGACAAAGTATTTCTAACCACTGATTATTAATGAGGAACTTATTCTTAAAGAGCTTCACTTAATCTTCTGACATCAAACTGAAGCTGATCCAACACAAACACGTCCAGAAGGACCCGGTTCACTCATTCATCCACTCATTCATCCACTCATCCTCCACGGTCTCCACTGAGGCTGTCCTCTGGACGGAGATCAAACTCTGTCCGTCCTCTCCACCTGTGGAAGACGCTGCAGCATCAGGACGCTTTTAAACGTCCATCAAAGCCAATGAAACGTTCGCATTCAAACATTCAGCTCCCGTCCCAACATTTAAAGAGTCTGAGTGGCTGTGATTACAGAGGAGGGAATGTAAGAGCCGAGCTTTATGCTTTGTCTCCGCTTCACGACGTTTTAATGACATTTGATTACATTCATGTCACATCCGTCCTGTCTCTGAGCTGTGCCCGGACAGCGCCGGCGTTCAGCGTGATGAGACGACAGAGGACACCAAACCAGCGGTGTGGGGGGGGGGGGGGGGGGGGGGGCATGTTCCTAACATGTCCAGGAGCATGTTTCCAATAAGCCTGAAGCTCATGTGTCCTCACAGAGACGAGCTCCTGAAACACTGAGGCTGCTGCTTCAACGCAGCGCAAACATTTTACACCACAAAACTACATAAAAAATGAGCCACAAAAACAGGAAACAGCACAAAGGGTTTGGTCGTGTTTAACACAATCCAGTTATGCTTCAACACACACACACTGGAACACACACACACTGTAACACACACACTGGAACACACACACACTGTAACAGACACACACTGGAACACACACACTCTGACACACACACCCTATAACACACACCCTGGAACACACACACTGTAACACACACACACTGTAACAGACACACACACTGGAACACACACACACTAACACACACACACTGTAACAGACACACTGGAACACACACACTCTGACACACACACAGTGTAACACACACACACACACACACACACACACACACACACACACACACACACACACACACACACACACACAGTGTAACACACACACACACACACTGGAACACACACACACACAGTGTAACACACACACACACACTGGAACACACACACACACACACACACAGTGTAACACACACACACACTGGAACACACACACACACACACACACAGTGCAGAGGTTGCCGCAGCCTTATCAGCTCCACAGTAAACATTTGTCATTCAGCTCAACACCTCAGGCTGCGTTACACACTGTAACACACACACTGTAACACACACTGCATACAGATGTTCTGTGTGTGTGTGTGTGTGTGTGTGTGTGTGTGTGTGTGTGTCTCTGACAGACTGAGGAGACGGAGTCAGAGAAGATTCACTGGACGTCACAGAAACAACTACAACGAGTTTCTCCATCAAATCAAACAGATTTAAAGAAGGAAAAGAATTCGTCAAGATTCTCTGAATAAATTCATCTGAAATAAAATGTCTGGATGAAACATTGAAGTTGTCGTAGAATAGAACAGAATAGAATAAAATAGAATAGAATAGAATGAGACTGGAGAGCTTCTCCGTACCAGACACAAAATATCAAAAGGTTCTATTTACAGAGAACTTGGAAATATAAAATATATCATAAACTGTAAAATATAAAATATATCATAAAATGTAAAATATGAATATGTTTTACCAGTATTACACATTTTGTACATGTTGCACACAAACAGTTTAGTGTCTAGAACGTCATGTTGCTGGTTGTAGCATGTGAGCGTTCAGGGCCGTGGTGGTTCTCACATAGAACCTGTTTCAGTCCGTGCTCTGATGCATCTCTAGCGCCCCCTATCAGTCCACAGCGGTTTGCTTCATCATTGTGTTTTTATGTTTTTATTTCGGATGCAGACGACTTCACGTGTAATGAAATGAACCTGGAAGGACACAGGTCACAGATACTTCACTCTCTGCTTTCTGCTCCACTGTGAGAACAGAGAACCCCAGCACTTAGTGTCCTACTGAGACATAGAACCCTTAGAACCTGGGCTTCATCCCTACACACCCCTGTCCTCTGTCCTCTGTCCCCTGTCCCCTGTCTCTGTCTCTGTCTCTGTCTCTGTGGAGCCAGGTATGATCACATGGTCACATCTTAGATTAGATCTGAGAAAAACGCTGAACAACAGAAAAGAGACACGATGTGGAGGAGGAGGAGGAAGAAGAAGAGGAGGAGGAAGAAGAAGAGGAGGAGGAGGAGGAGGAGGAGGAGGAGAGAGGAGGAAGAAGAGGAGGAGGAGGAAGAGGAGGAGGAGGAGGAGGAGGAGAGAGGAGGAGGAGGAGGAGGAAGAAGAAGAGGAGGAGGAAGAAGAAGAGGAGGAGGAGGAGGAGGAGAAGGAGAGAGGAGGAAGAAGAAGAGGAGGAGGAGGAAGAGGAGGAGGAGGAGGAGGAGGAGGAAGAAGAAGAGGAGGATGGGGGGGGCAGGAGGAGGAGTTCGGGCTATGAACGATAAACCGATCTCTTTGTGTTTCTGTGGATTTAGAGGCAGACGTTCTGGCGTAAATAGGATCCATTTAAATGTTTGGTTCCTAAACGTGTTAATTTGAAGCAGCAGAAAGACTCAGATCATGTTAATTAACCTCCTATATTAATTAAATGTAGGTTGTTTCTTGGTGGAGCTGAAGAGAGACTGAATCTAAATGTAAATGTAAATTCATTTATGAGCCACATTCAGGAATAAATCCACACATGTGACCTGCCTCATTAAATCTGTCCGTGGGGTTCAGGATTTATCCGTCTGGTGAAGGCGACAGTAATCGGCCGCTGAGCTGATTCAGACTCGTTCTGCTCGTGTTTCCTCTGCTCTGAATTTATGACGTCGCGTGTTGGTGCTAAAAGTCGGAGCTGCAGTTGTTTGAGCCGGCGGCTGTTTCAGGATCTGTGGCCGATGAAAGGAAGCGATAAACACACAGCGGCTCCGTCCTCTTCACGTTTCACTGGGAGACCTTTAGCTGGAAGGTGTGAAAATATCCCTGAGTCACTACAAAACATGTAAACAGCAATTTAAAGTGAAAGTGAACACGTTAAGGGCTGAGCCCCGGAGGGAGGCGCCGCCGCAGCAAATCAAACACACCCGGAGTGATTCAGTTCTCTGGAGGAACTCAGGGTCACAGCTGGTTCTGAAGCAGAGAACCCTCCGGTCCCTCGCTGGGACGAGGAGATGCTGTGTTACCATGGTGACGCTCATGAAGACGCTGTCCTCTCAACCAGGTCAGAGGACACCATCAGCTCAGGGACCCCCAGGACCAGGGCTGCACAGCTTCAGGTCCAGAACCAACGAGGCTCCAGGTGCAACTAATGCAAAGCTGATCATTGATCCACCGCCTGTTTTCTGTCCTACTCTGCCTCTGGACTCAGCTTCATGTTGCTCACGTTTTAAAATTCATTCAGACCTGACGGACAGATCACGTCTGACTGTTTATCCAGGTTCACCATTAATTCTGCAGCATCTCCCTGAATTCATCCAGTGAAACATTTAAATGCAGCGCGTTAGAAATCCTGTAAATGAAAACACGCGTCCGAAGGTTCTTCAGCTTTTAATTTCTACACGAGTGAGTGGATAAATCACACATCAGTCCTCCACTAACATGGCGGAGGAGAGTGGGTGGAGGAGAATCCACTCGTAAACAGGCCGTGAAGCGCTGAAAGCAGCTGTGACTCCATCCTCGGCTAATCTGCAGCAGCGGTGGGAACCTGCAGAGAATTATCAGATTTACGCAGCTTTACGCCGAGGTTCAGCTCCACGGTCAGATATCTGGATAAAACTTCACTGTCTCTGGTCTGAGCTGTCGCAGGAGGAGAGTCTGTGGACGAGCTTATCAGCAGCAAACAGCGCGGCCATCAGAGACGAGCTGCTGAGAACATTTAACAGAGGGAGATTATTGGTGTAAGAGCTGGAGGAGACCAAACGCAGAGCTAAAAGACACCGGATACTGGAGTCATTAAAGCCGTCAGGCAGCATGAAACCTCCTGATAATTTAGTTTTTGATCTGAACCTGTAAAGAGTCTCCAGCTGTCACAGTAGCAGCCGTGTCCAGTATTTACCTCTGACAGTGTCCGAGCCTTCATCATCATCATCATCATCATCTTCATGTCAGTGTTGATCTCACAGAGACAGAGACAAACCTTCGTCCTTCACCCGTCTCCTCCCCCTCCTCCCCCCGTCAGCCTCAAACCATCACTCGTCTCCAGCATTGATTTTTCCGTCTGCAGTCAGAGCCTCCAAACAACCCCCCAACAGTACTGAGGCCTCCACCTGTCGGCCTCCCACCGCGCTCTGTGATCACTTAATAACTCCCCAACAATAAAACTCGGTTCCATTCAGCTTCTCCAACAGGAGCGAGGGTTTATAGATACATACAGATATACAGTGGGGGAAATAAGTATTTGATCCCCTGCTGAATTTGTAAGTTTGCCCACTTCCATAGAAATGATCAGACTCTGGTTTTTATGGTTGTTTACTGGTTATGGGTATAGACAGAATATCAGTCGAAAATGCATAAAAAAACACACAATCTAAAAGTTATAAATTGTTATGTATTTTATTAAGGGAAATAAGTATTTGATCCCCAAGCACAACACAAGTCAGTACTTTGTAGAGAAACCTTTGTTGGCAAGCACAGCGATGAGACGTTTCTTGTAGTTGGTCACCAGGTTTGCACACAGCGCAGGAGGGATTTTGGCCCATTCATCTTTACAGACAGTCTCTAAATCCTTCAAGTTTCTTGGCTGCCTCTTGGAAACTCGGAGCTTCAGCTCCCTCCACAGGTTTTCGATCGGGTTAAGGTCTGGAGACTGACTAGGCCACTCCATGACCTTAATATGCTTCTTCTTGAGCCACTCCTTTGTTGTCCTGGCAGTATGTTTTGGGTCTTTGTCATGTTGGAAAACCCACCCACGAGGCATCTTCAGTGTTCTTGCTGAGGAAAGAAGGTTTTTGTCCAAGATGTTACAGTACATGGCTGCATTCATTGGCCCCATAATGCGGTGAAGTTGCCCTGTACCCTTTGCTGAAAAACAGCCCCAAAACATGATGTTTCCACCTCCATGCTTAACCGTGGGTATGGTGTTCTTTGGGTCATACTCACGTTTTTTCATCCTCCAAACACGGCGGGTCGAGTTAATGCCAAATAGCTCAACTTTGGTTTCGTCAGACCACAGCACTTTCTCCCAAGCCTTCTCTGAGTCATTTAGATGTTCACTGGCAAACTTAAGGCGGGCCTGTACATGTGCCTTCTTGAGCAGGGGGACCTTGCGGGCACTGCAAGAGTTCAATCCATAACGGCGCAGTGTGTTGCCAACTGTTTTCTTGGTGACGGAGGTCCCAACTGCTTCCAGATCATTAACAAGCTCCTGCTGTGTTGTTTTAGGCTGCTCCCTCACCTTTCTCATCATCATCCTCACTCCATGAGGCGAGATTTTGCGGGGAGCTCCAGACCGAGGACAGTTGATGGTCCTTTTATGGGTCTTCCACTTGCGAATAATGGCACCAATAGTTGTCACCTTCTCACCAAGCCTTTTGCTGATGGTTTTGTAACCTATACCAGCCTTGTGCAGGTCTACAATCTTGTCCCTGACATCTTTTGACAGCTCTTTGGTCTTGCCCATGGTGCTGTAGAAGTTGGAATGTAAGAAACTGATTCTTAGAGCAGGTGTGCTTTATATACATGACGAGTTAAGATCAGGAGTATTGGTAATTAGTTGACTGAGCACAGCTGTGTGCCACATGCGCACCAGCCAATCTGTAGGAGCCTGAATTCTAAGTGAATTGTTGGGGATCAAATACTTATTTCCCTTAATAAAATACATAACAATTTATAACTTTTAGATTGTGTGTTTTTTATGCATTTTCGACTGATATTCTGTCTATACCCATAACCAGTAAACAACCATAAAAACCAGAGTCTGATCATTTCTATGGAAGTGGGCAAACTTACAAATTCAGCAGGGGATCAAATACTTATTTCCCCCACTGTATATCCACTGCCACTGGTGGAAAGTCTACTTATAAATTCTATGAGGTTGTGTTTCTGTTGTTGGTGCTGCTCTGTTTGTGAAGCTGGACTCAGTTCCTCGCTCCGTAGTAAAGTTTTTATGGCCCAAACATCTCCGACGGCTGTAGGCAGAGAGATGATTTTGTTTATGTGTGGACGGTGGAATAACTGCATTACATCAGCGTCACTAAATAATTTAACAGCAGCTTTTACTGCAGTCCAGAAAAAAAACAACAGAAAACTGCTGCAGACGCTCGGCAGCTCGGAGAGGCTGTACTAGGAGCGGTGGTTAATGCATGCTAATGCTAATGATTAGCACTAGATAATAAGAGAAAGAAAAGACCCAGCAGATAAACTGATCATCATCCATTCAGACCCACTTCACACATCTACAAAAAATGTGCGGATGAACGTTTATCTCTGTTTTAATATCTAAATTAGCATGTTAGCTGACGTTAGCCTGGAGGACTGCAGTGTTCACTTGTTTCTCAGCTGATCCGTGTCCTTATCGGCTGGTTTCTCTCATTGGTCACTGTAAAAGCACATCGATGTAAAGCCTCAACCACAGAGAGAGGATTCCACCAATAATCAGAAGGTATTCACTCAATGAATTGTGTGTGTGTTTGTGATTATTCTCCAGCAAACACATCGTGTTTTACCTTCAACCAAAGTGTTGATGGAGAGAAGCGTGTTGGTCAGAAGGGACGGTGGGACTGAAACCAACCTCATCATGGACCAACACAGGACCCTGAGGACCATGAACGTGTGTCTGAAACCTCCAGCTGTTCCTCCAGCATGTGAAACATCTGTTCACTCCAGTAGGACGATGAAAACTCAAGTTCACGTGCATGAATGTTTAATTCGTTCCGCTTCAGATTTAAAAATCACAAACAGACATGTTTGACTTCCAGAAGCAGCTCAGACTGAAAACACATCTTCAAACTCGTCAGCGTCTCTGAACGAACTCCACTCAAACTTTTGGAGATTTGCTTTGGTGAAGTTTCAACAGGAATATCGACCGGTGGCTCCATCATTACAAATGCATGTTATACAGCCGTGCTCAACCTTCAGGAATTTACTTTAAGTTCTCGTAGACTTTCTCAGAGTTTCTAAGCATGTCAGCCTGAATTAAACCAAACGTGATGGACAGCTCGTCTAGTGCTCCCCACAGCATGTAATGAAGTCTTGGCTTTAAATATTTCTCTTTATTAAACCTGGAGGATTCAGAATATATGTCCAGTAGAGTATGGGACACTGGTTGTGAGGAGGATCAACTGTTGAAGAGAATTGTAAGGAGAAAATAACAGTCTGAGGATCAGCGATGTTATCTGCTCGTGTTCTCGTCTTCAGAGTTTTGTAAAAAGCTTGTGTGAGGTGGAATCTTAAGGAAAAATCTGCACAAGAAATAAAGTATTCATGTGGTATTTGATCCCTAGACGCATTTATTAAATAAATATATAAGGATGTGGTGCAGGCTGGGAGCAGAGACGTCCATTCATCAGCCACGGAGCTCCACAAAGAAACAACTTCAAAATGTTCATAAGAAGAGACGGATCCTTTCAGCTGCCGGCACGTTCCTAGTTAAACGGTTTTTAGATTAGATTTAGATTTCTTAGTTTACTGTAGATGAGTTAGAGGTTTAGGAAGGAGTGGATCTTTTTCAGAACACAAAGTTAAAATATGCATCTTTAAAATCTTCAAGTTGGATCAAGTAGAAAGGGTTTGAAAAATGAAGTCAACACAGGTCAAGAAAGTCCCTGTATCATCCACCAGAGGCTCTACCAGCGAGTCAGTCATGTTAAATGTTTCCATCCTGATACTAAAACTAATTCCTCTGTTCAAGACGAATGTTTCTAGAACTCAACTGATGAAACTAGACCAAGGATTGAAGTTCTGCAGCTTTAAACTGAGACCACGCCTCTTCCTCCAGACTCACTGCTGATTGGTTAATACTGCACTCTGCTCCACCTCCACCTGATACAAAGAAATGGAAAGAATTTTAACCTGAACTTAGTGATTGCTTATTTTGTTTCCACTTCACGGTGCTGTTGTCAATCATCACGATGTCACATCCAGAAAACTATTTATAGAGGGTGGATTCAGAGAACGGACGTTGAAACAACATGCAGACGACTCCCTGGTCAATGTGAACGTTCTAAAACCACATGGACCGACCCGTGAGACCATCCAACCCCCCAGGCTGCCGATTTTTTCTTTCCTTCATCCATCTTTTCAAAGACAAAACTGAATTTCCCAACAGGGACAGAAGTCACATTCATGGCTGAGCACGAGACAACTCAATGAATAAAATATTAACAAGGTGAAATGAGGAGTCTGTCCTCGTAATTATCTGTGTTTGAAATGGTGCTTTTTATGATCTTTTACGGCCGTCTCTGCTCCGGGGCTCCATTAATGTCTGACCTGTGTTACCTCAGGCAGACGGTTCACTTCCTGTTCCCACGTGATTTAGAGAGTCCCGTCTCACCTTCATGATGCCTCAGAGGAACATGGTGCTGCTGCTCAGATAAACAGAGACGATGGGACTGAGTTTATACAGCGTCAGCGTCAGATCCAGACAACTTCCTCCAAACGTCCCTGCATGGCTGCAAACAGCAGCAAAGGAGTCCTCAGATTCTTCTGCACAAGACAAAACCAGAGACACCAGCTCCACCCTGACTGAGTCACTGACACTGACACCAGCACCGAGGTCTAAAAGTATGAGATTTAATAAATGATTTGATCACAACTATGAATGTCTTCATCAAGAAAACAGCCGAACAACCAGCGACATGGTGACGAACTAAAACTAAAGATTCTCACCTCCAGACACAACACAGCTCAGTAAGTTCTCCTGTCATTTAAATCAGGTTAACATAATGAGTTAAGAAATTCCAACTTAATTGAATGTGTTCTTTGTGTTTAAACTGGAGGGATGAGGCCGGTTCAGAGTATGAGTTTGTCCACAGTAGCTGGATCTTTCAGAGTTGAGTTAACTCATATATTTATCTTTTGAGCCTTGGTTTCTGAGTGAAGCCATAAGGAGGTAACATGTCCGTGGTGCGTTGCAGGACGTCTCATTTTCTCTGCAGTCAGAGGCTTCATGCTCCAGTAACAGGAGCAGATGGAGGATGTGCTGGAGGACACCTGAGCAGGTGGATGCTGGCTGTTGTTGCCTGTAGTTACTGTACATGCAGCAGCAGCGTGGTCCTCGGTGGAGTCTGCTGCGGTAATTAGAGCGTCCTACTTTCAGCTGTGGCCGTCAACTCCTGCTGCACTGCAGGAAGAGTTTCCCCAGAACATCCAAACAGCCAGAGGTTCCCTTATTAATGATTCAGAGCAATTACTCTTTTGTAGTGGCTGCTTATTTACACGAAACCACAGGAAAACTCTTAACATCGTTTAGTTTTTAGATGAAACCGTTTAATGAAGCATAAACACGCAGTGGCCTTTACTCTGCTGCAGAATACGAGAGCAGAGGGAGGAGAGGCAGCTCATCCTGTCCTCCACAGCCGTCCTTCATTTAGTTTAGTTAATTCTCTGGTTTTACAGACTAAACATTAACCGTAGTGTTTCTCTCTTCAGACCAGTTTAACGTGACTCCAGGTCACATCCTGGATCAACCCTGATCTCTGGGCACATCTCTGTCTTTGTTCTGTCCTTCATCATTTATCAGGTTGGAAAACAGGAAGGCTTCATTACAGAGAAAACTACATTTATGGACGAGTATGGCTAAATGCTAAATGCTAATCCATCATGTGACTCAGAGGTCGATAACTTCATGTAGTAAAGTACTGAGATGAGATTCATTTAGCTTCATAGTTGGATTAAATATCAGAGTGACGATGTTGGATTCTCAGCGAGTTTGTTCTGGTAGCTAATGCTAACTGAGGTCAGACAGGCTAAGAGCTCTCATCCAATCACAGGACAGGGTCAGATATTAGAGAACGCTCTGGTCTCGTCTTAATCACAGAAAAAACCCGGACGTTGATGAACATTCTTCACTCCTGTTTGCTAAATGAACAAACTCCACTTGGACAGAGAGTTTTTGACTCCATGCTGAGATAAGAGGTGAGCAGAAGAGTCTATAATAGATTAATATATTAATCACAGATTTTCCTGGACTTCTCCCCCCACCTTCCTGTTTTCTCTTCTCTTGTTCTTCTAATGTGCAGCTCGTTACCCTCCTGATTTCCCCTCGGGGATAAATAAAGCTTTTTCTGATTCTGATTCAACATCATGTTTATCCAGCAGGAGCCAAAACAGGAAGTGTTGAAAAATGAAAGATGGTGGTTGTGGTTGAAGAGTCAGGATTAAAACTGCACATGAATATTTTGATTAGAGCCAACACGGTGTGTGGTCTCATTTGATTCTTTCCAGTGGACGGTGGATTTAAGAAGCTCCATTGTGTTCCTGCTCCTCAACCAGACTGTGAGGTTAAATAAATGTCCTCCAAAGCCTCAGTCTCTCATTCATTCAGAGTCGCTCTGAATTTACCAGGAGTGTCGTCCCTGGAGGCTCCAGCGTCTCCGCTTCATCCCGACAAACAGAGCCTTTAACCCGCCGCGGTTCGTCCTCATGCTGCTGGTCTTCAAACGCAGCCCACGGGTTAGAAGCCGACTCGTCGATCCCCGCGTGGCTCCGCGAACAAAGAGACGCTCACAAACACGGTGGGCGCAGCCACCTGTGACAGGGAGCAGCTGTGGGCCTGCAGGCCTGTTTGTGACAGCGCGATAAGCTGAGAGCTGAACGCAGAGCAGAGCCGGCGACGTGAAGGCAATGAGAAAACGTGTTAGCAGCAGTTTACCAGGAGCTGCACCTCCCTCTCTGCCCCCCCTCCCTGCTCCACATGTCGGCTGTCAGGGCGTCTGCAGAGTTCATCTGCTGAGCTGCGTCTTCCCTTTGTCTCCGGCTGCTTGTTGCCGCCTCGCTCTTCTCCGTCCACTCACAGCTGCAGCGTTATCACTTTTCTCAGCAGAAATATCTGCAGGTGCTCTGATGATTATGTTTAGTTTACCAGGTTTCTGACATCTCACGAACAACCACATTATAAAAGACCAGAACATGTTTTAGTGACAGAGGTTCCAGTGGAAGAACTAGAGGCTTTAATGGACTCTGGTGTTTCACGGTGGAGAAAACAAAAAGCAGGTAGAAGGCAGAAAAACGAATGGTTACGTTAAAGTGTGAATAAGTGCAGAAGTGAAAAGTTCAGCTGCTCTGAGAAAGTTCTACAGAGACGTGTCTGATTATGATGTGAATTTCTTGATGTGTGTTCAGGCTAAATACCAGTTTAGCTTCACTATAAGTGGCAACAATGAGGGAGGTAATTAAACCAAGACGTCAGACGCTAAGTACCAGTTTCTCTTCTTGCTACCTGCAGCCGCCCTGCGTCCTTTTCAGCTACAATTACAGGCGGACATGACGGAGACAAGTAGGGAATTATTTTAGTTGTGAAGCTCAGACGGACGGACGGACGGACGGACGGAGGAGAGTAATCATGGAGCGTTTGCTATCGATCGGCTAAAACATCAATCTCTGATGAAAGTCTGAAACGAGAAACGAGTGCAGAGAACGAGTCGAAACAGTTTGACAAACACAATCACAAAGCCTCACGGGAACAAAACCCATCCATCTGTTCAATGTCTGCTCAGCCGGAGCCGGCCGGAGACAATGATCTCTGAGCCGAGGCTCCGCAGACGTTTAGAGAATGGATCTGAACCGTGATCGATGGCACAAACACATCCAGACTCAGATCCAGGAAGGAGAGGAAGACTATGGCCTGGGAACAGGAAGTCTGCAGGATGAAGCTCATCCACAGAACCAACCAGAGACACAGACTGAAACCAAAACCTGCTCCTCTGAGCCACAACGGGTCCAGACCCGCTCGCTTCATAATGACACTACATTACCCAGAAAGCACCACGTTCAGTGACAATGAATAAACAGGCAACAGCAGAAGAACTTGCTCTAGTCCAGACTCATGATCTGCAGCGTCAGACTCACAGAAGGTTTTACTTCTGTGGTAGAAAATAATTCCTGGACAAATTTCTACTAAAGTTCCACTTGTTCTGTGAAAGCTGAGCGGCTCATGTTGGAGCTGATGAATATTGACCGACAGACGTAGAGGGAGTAGCAGGAGGAAATAACAGCTGCTGAGCTCTATACGTATATTTCAGCATCATTTATTTTATAGAAGCATAAATGTGTCTTTAGTTTTCACACACCCCTGGTCTGAAAGTTTTATTTGAAAAACTTTCCAAATTAAAGCGCTTAGAGTTTTATTAAAAGTCATATTCACACATGTTTATTTAAAAGCAGTTTTCTGTACTTTCCCTGTCAACATCTCTAATATTCTCTACGCTACTGAACACAGCGCAGCAAACTATTAACCAGTGGCACATGAACCTGAGTCTAAGTTAATACTGGAGCTCTGTTTGGTTACAGAGTCTCAGGGTTTAATCTGACAACTAACTGGGAAGTTCTGTGAGGTCAGCACAGGGCTACGACCACTAGCATTCTGCTAGTAGCAGTTAGCAGCAACCTGCTAACTTTATTGTGGTTAACTCCGACCTGGTGAACTGACCCATCCATCCACCCCAGCCTCCTCTCTTTACTCCTGTCACATTGAGTTCAGTGGAGGAGGCTCCATCTCTGTTTCTGTTTGGTTCCTGCTCAGAATCTCATTTATATTCCAAGACTGAAAACACAGTGTTCAATATTCTCAGGGTGGACTGAATAATTAAAATACAACCACACAGTAAGTCAGCCTGACTGTGTTCACACTCAGCTGGAGGATGATGTTTATGTGCTGGACTTCTGTTATATGGACGTTTCTGATGGGTTTAATGTGGACGCTCCTGTCTCATCTAATACTGGGAGGACGTGGAAACGTCTAAGACAAAGTCACTACAGAGACAGAGTCGGTGGGAGGAGGTGGACGTGAAGAACAAACAGCTGATCTCTAGTTTCTTGTGATCTGATATTTTTCCCTACGTCACAGCTCTGGCTGAACACCATGGACTGACCCATCCGTCGGCCCCAGCCTCCTCTCTCTGCTCCTATAAGGTAAACTTTGACTGATGGTTCGTTTCCCTGATGTGGCTCCAGTTGTCTGTTGTTAAAGAAGAGCCTCTGCAGAGTCACAAGAAGAAGATGCGTTTCCACCCAAATAAAACCTTTGTCATACATTTCCATCAGCCAGCGATCGCAGCGTCTCAGTCTGAAAGCAGCGCCGCAAATAAAAGTGTCCATTAGCAGCCCAAAGATATAAAAGCAACAACTTGGGCAGCGATAGAAGAAGAAGAAGAAGAAGACGACTGATGAGAAATAGTCCTTGTTCTGGAGAAAAACGAGCTACAGCTGCATCAGCTCTGAAACACCTAAAGAAACATGTGCTGCTTCCTGGTTCCCAGATCCCAAATCACATGCTGGGGGGGGCACCCAGAGGTCACATGTCAACACTGATAACAGCAAGTGTTAGAATACTGTAACTTTTACTAATAAATACAAAGCCCAGAGAGCATCTGTTTGCAGCCTCATCAGGAGCTGCAGAGATGTTGTTATTTGTAGTTAAGATCCTCATTAGCTGACGTCTCAGCGAGGCTCTGTGGAGGCGTGGGGGGGGGGGGGGGGGTTAAACTCACAGCCACGAGTCTTTTACCTAATGAGCTGCATGATGTTGGTGGTTCTGACCCACAGGACCGGAGACGTATCGGTTCTACATCGACACCCGTCTGCGTCAAAAAGTCGAAGTCAAAGTTTCTCTCGATTTCCTGCAACACAGAGCTGCTTCTAGAGACAGACTGATTTTATGCCACCGCGGTTTCAAAAAGCTCCATTAAAGGTTTCTGTGAAGCTGATCGGCCTCCATCGGAGCCAATAACCCGACACAGAGCCAGGGTGAAGCCCGGTCACGCCGACCCAACCTCTGCTTAGTGGGAATTACGTGATTGGTGTGAAATATGACACCTCCTTGGAGGAGATTACTAAGAGCACAAATGACCTAAAGCTCCACTGACTCTCTGACATAATCTCCTCCACTCACGTACTAACTGGAAAAACTGCTTTACTGACTAAATACAGAAAAATGGAAGGAAATAGTTCTGTTACATTCATCTGTAAGACCTCGTTCAGGCCTCACATCAACACCTGCTCCCTCTCTGAGTTCCTCTAACTAATTATTAGCTGCTGTTAACGGATGTAAACGTGTCTCCACATGCGTCCCCAGACACACCTGGAGTCTGGTTAAATGGAGACTTTCAGGTGAATGGTTTCTGCTCTGATCCGGTGTGAACCGCTACTTTCAATCTGAATGTGATTTACAGACGTAGAAGAAAACATCACGACTGACCTCTCGTCTAATCAGCAGCGTTCCTACTGTTTGTACACGTTTATTATTAAAGCAGCAGCTTCACTGGGAGGGTCTGTGGGGTCATATCTGCTTTAGCTGCGCCGTTGTTTAGCCTCATAGCAGCCGGTCTTCAGGGTCCTCAGGGTCCTCCAGGGTCCTCCAGGGTCCTCAGGGTCCTTCAGGGTCCTCCAGCTTCAGCTCCTTTCTGATGCACCTTCTTTAACGGTTCAATGTTTCTGTTTTTCTGTTGTCTAAGCTGAGACAAAGTCCAGATCTGTCAGAGCTGTTATTAAAATCAAGCTCTCCAGGTGAGGACACATCACTGAGCATCTACGTCCAGACTGAGCATGCTCAGACAGAGCGGAGCCCGACTTCATCCACATTCACTGTTTACATGACTTCACATCAGGCTGAACATGCGACTCCTGTGAAACCAAATGAACTGATGAAAAGTTTATTGTGATCGAGGTGTTTACATGGAGCATTTCTATTCTAAACCGATTCTAATCAGAATATTTAGCCCCATGTAAACCCAGATAGTTTGTGTGTGTGAATCAGCTGCAGCGCCACCATGTGGTCAGTAGAATAATGTATCAGCTGCTGTCTCTGATGGATCTTTACCTACCACTGGACCAGAACCAGGGACACATGGAAGGAGACTTGGAGACATGATCCAGATTTAGGAACCAGATGGGAAGGAAGGAAGGAAGGAAGGAAGGAAGGATGAGTTTCATGTTTCCTTTCTACATGTTCATTGTGCTCTTCATCCTCACATCGACATTAACATAAATGTGAGTAAGTATGAAGCAGGATAATCAGATGAGAGTTGTGGGTTTGGATGTTGGACGTCTCCTCAGAATCAGGGAGGGAGGGAGGGAGGGAGGTGGGTGAGTTTCTGATGGAACAGAGAGAGAGACAGAGATGGATGACTGAAGCTCACTGCCGGAAAAATATGAAGAAAACAAGAGAGAGAAAAACAATAAGAGAGGAGGCTGTTATATGGAGGCTGTGTGAGGCTTCCTGCTTCTGTTCAGTTGTGGGGTCCAATCTGCTTCAGAACACTAAGGTCACAGGGACATTCTGTCCTGGTGGGACATTCTGTCCTGGTGGGACACTCTGTCCTGGTGGGACATTCTGTCCTGGTGGGACACTCTGTCCTGGTGGGACATTCTGTCCTGGTGGGACACTCTGTCCTGGTGGGACACTCTCTGGGTTGAAGCCTGTTGATAGTTGGTATAAGGAATAAATTGAACGTGTTTATCTCAAAGCTGTGGCCATAGAAGAGGAAGGAAGGACGGAGCTGCTCAGGTCTGCAGTTATATTTCAACATCATAAATTCCACAGGAGCAGAAATGTGTCTGCAGACATTCACTGGCTGCCTCTGGTCCACACCAGCTTTTACTAAATGTCATATTCACAAATGTTTATTTTCCTCCTCGTCTCCTGTCGCGTCTCTAATATTATAGGAAACTATTAACCGACGTCTGTGTTTGCATATTAATGTTGGACTTTGTTTGTTTGCTTCTTTCACAACCTGTAAAATATTTCACATCAGCTTCTTATGAGTCTAAGTTAATACTGGAGCTCTGTTTGGTTACAGAGTCTCAGGGTTTAATCTGACAACAAACTGGGAAGTTCTGTGAGGTCAGCACAGGGCTACGACCACTAGCATTCTGCTAGTAGCAGTTAGCAGCAACCTGCTAACTTTATTGTGGTTAACTTCGACCTGGTGAACTGACCCATCCATCCACCCCAGCCTCCTCTCTTTACTCCTGTCACATTGAGTTCAGTGGAGGAGGCTCCATCTCTGTTTCTGTTTGGTTCCTGCTCAGAATCTCATTTATATTCCAAGACTGAAAACACAGTGTTCAATATTCTCAGGGTGGACTGAATAATTAAAATACAACCACACAGTAAGTCAGCCTGACTGTGTTCACACTCAGCTGGAGGATGATGTTTATGCGCTGGACTTCTGTTATATGGACATTTCTGATGGGTTTATTGTGGACGCTCCTGTCTCATCTAATACTGGGAAGACGTGGAAACGTCTAAGACAAAGTCACTACAGAGACAGAGTCGGTGGGAGGAGGTGGACGTGAAGAACAAACTGCTGATCTCTAGTTCATCCCAGTTCCTCTCTGCAGGTGTGTTTCCTTTCGTGATCTGAATGATGATCTCGTGTTTTCCTCCTCCCCTTCACGTATCTCCAGGCCTGTGTCAGATTAGTCCTGTCAGGATGTCCACGGGCTGTACAGAGGACAGCAGCACCTCCCTCCACCATCAACCTCCCATCCATCCATCTCCCATCCATCCATCTATCATCCATCATCATCCATATCTCCATCATCCATCTCATCAATCTCCATCCAATCTTCATCCATCCATCCCCTATCATCCATCTCCATCCATCCATCTCTCATCTCTCATCCATCCACTCCCATCCATCTCCATCCATCCATCCATCCTCTCATCCATCCATCCATCTCCCATCCATCCATCTCTCATCCATCTCTCATCCACCTCCCATCCATCTCTCATCCATCCATCTCTCATCCATCTCTCATCCATCCATCTATCATCCATCCATCTCTCATCAATCCATCCATCTATCATCCACCTCCCATCCATCCATCTCCCATCCATCCATCTCTCATCCCTCTCTCATCCATCCACCTCCCATCCATCCATCTCTCATCCATCTCTCATCCATCCATCTCTCATCCATCCATCTCCCATCCATCCACCTCCCATCCATCTCTCATCCATCCATCTCCCATCCATCCATCCCCCATCCATCCATCTCCCATCCATCCATCTCCCATCCATCCATCTCTCATCCATCCATCTCCCATCCATCTCCCATCCATCTCCCATCCATCTCCCATCCATCTCCCATCCATCCGTCTCCCATCCATCCATCTCTCATCCATCTCTCATACATCCATCTCTCATCCATCCATCTCCCATCCATCCATCCCTCATCCATCCCTGATCCATCCATCTCCCATCCATCTCTCATCCATCCATCTCTCATCCATCTCTCATCCATCCATCTCCCATCCATCCATGGGTAGATTGTCTGTGATTGTAGATCGTCTCCGTGCAGCTACCGGTCATGAACATGGAGAGCAGGTAGTCGCCCCTGCAGCTCGTTGCCGGTGATTTTTCTTTTTCTTTTCTTTTTTTTGACATTAAGGGTGTAGTTTTTGTGCTCCCTAGAGCTGCTTTACATCCACTCACACTGACCTTCTACAACATGATTATGCTCTGTAAATCACCTCCCTCAGCGACGAGTGAAAACGATCAAATTACACACTGAGGTCACTTTGGTCTCTATAATGGGAGTTTGTATGAAGAAGGAGACCCGAGTGGTCAGAGGCGACGTCGGTGCCGCTGATCTCCAATCAGAGTTAATGCTCGTCAAGTATTCTCCACCTCCGCCTCCTTCCAGGCAATTAGATGGTGGCCGGAGCATTTACACTAAGTGCTCCAATTATTGCAGAGAGGTGCTGTGGGTGAGATCAATTATGAGCGCACATGGAGGATGACAAGTTGCTTTTCTTTTTCCTGCAGCGTCTCCCCTCTCTGCCCCGTCCTCTCCTTCTGTGAGACGCTTGAACCTTGGTCACAGTTTTAACAGGTTTGTTGACAGGACGGGTCAAAGACACGCGGTCCTGAAAATCTTCTGACATTTTAAGAGACTTCGAAGACATTTGTGTCTTAAATGTGTGAATATGGTCACACTTTACATCATTTCAGAACTTGTAGGTTCCTGTTCAATGACAATAAAGACTTTTAAAGTCTATTAAATTCTTGTTAGTCTTGTGTGAATTTATTAGCACATACATTCATGTCTCTAAAGTATCTAATTCAGGACTGGATCTGCTCACTACGTCCTCTTGTGCTTCATATTTTTCAGCCAAAGTCTGAGCACGTTTATCTGCAGTTTCCTAAAGCCTCAGTGGAACAGTGTCCAGTTACAGACACCAACCAGAGGAGCTGAGGAAAGCATCTACTCATTTTACTCGTTTTCAAATGAACACTGATGAATGTGTATTATGTAAAGACCAGAGAAGAGAGAGGCTGATTGCTGACGCTCCTGTTTTCAGGAGAAGACAATGAGAAGTCAAAGTGATGACGCTGATTATAAACTTTTATTCTAATTAATTACAGTGGGACGGGACTGTGGGAGTTATTTAACTCTTGTCTTTGAAGATGCAGCTGGTTCATGTTTCTCTGAACACGATCATATTTTCTTTCTGCTGCCTCCAGAGTTTGCAGCGGTTCAAATATTTCAATTTGCCGCTGCGTAGTCATGGCAACAACGGAAAGCCCGGAGAGGGACACGATGGATGTTACGTGGGCTCCCTCGGACGGTCAGGAACATTTTTAAGCTGAATGTGGCGTAACGACAGGTCTCTGGAGCTTTTGGCAGCAAACACAGATTCTGTGAAGCAGCATCGGTCTGTGTCTGGTCAGACGACCTACAACTCTGGTTTCCACTTCCACTTTGAGCTGTGGGTGATTCACATCCTGAACTCCAACAACAGAACGATGACACCGTCTTTTCAGGTTGGTTCAGCGTCACAGCAACGTGACGACACCGTGAATCAGTGGGAAGCAGCGCTCACAGGTTTGATGACTGCGACTGAAAGGAAAAGGAGAAACATGCCTGAAGCTACCGATGATGAGTTGTAGCTTTCATGCCAAGTAATGATTTCAGAAGAAGAGGAGGACGGTGCGTGAATACGACGACGTTACCCTGAGGAGGCAGAAGCGATGGACTGGTGCCACCTCTGGTTTCTGATGGGAGACAAACCCCTGTTATCAAGGTCAGCTCTAAAGAAGTCCTGTAATATTGTCCAGGTTTTGGGTATTTAACTAAACACACATCCCTATATCTGCAGTATCATGGGTTCAGTCCCCATCCAAGCCTTCCCACCTTCTCTTTGGCTCCGGTAATGTAGAGATTATCCACTTGCTGAGCACATGAAACATTTCTGGTGTGAAACTTGGCAGAAACACTGTGGCTGCTGTGGAGTAGTGGATCAAATGCTTTATGTCCATGGCCGAGGTACCTGAGCGCTGCACAGGAGGCAGGTTGACAACAAATGCTCCAGTTATATGCAGAGAAAGAATCTGTCCAGGTTTCAGCTTAAACGCACGGAAATAGAGCCAGAAACATGGCAGCAGAAATGTTGAAAGGTCTAGTAGACGCTAATAGGCTGGAGGAGAGCTACTGAAACACATCCTGGAAACAGACGGTGACTTCTCAGCTACTGGTCTTCTTTAGGAACAATGGCAACAAAACGAGGAGGAACACTCTGGGTTCTTTGGTTTGATCCTAATGTCCAGATGGAGAGTGGACCTGGTTCTGTTTTACTAGAACCTTTAAAGAATATGTGAGCTCTGTGGTGTTTCTAGAAACTCTGGGTCCAGGTCTGGTCCAGGTCTGGTCCAGTGGTGGATGGATGAGTCCAAAATGATGTCATTACTATCAGGGTGGTTTCTAGTCTCTGATCCAGAAGATATTTTAGTTCTTCACTAATTAATCAGACACAGTGTTACTGAAGTCTGACCCACAGAGATCAGGGTCCATCATAGAGACCAGGATCAACAGAGATCAGGGTCCATAGAGACCAGGGTCCACAGAGACCAGGGTCCACAGAGACCAAGGTCAGGAACAAGGATCTGATGGTTCTGGAGATGGTCCTGATGCATTTGGTTGTTGTATAAAGACTAGAGAGCCTCGTAGGACCGAAGAGGTGCAGTTAAGGCGTTTGTTGAGAATATAAGAAATATAAAGTCACAGACTTTGTGGGTTTCTCAGGAATGAGATTCTATTGTGAGACATTGAGAGAAATGGAATGCATTTTAGGAATATTTTGTGTAAACCTCCAGCTGACATTTAAGAGCTGTTTTGGTCTGAATGATATGTGTCTGTTTCATATTTTCAGTCTGTCATCATAAATATGAAGCTCAACCTTTAACATTAATATCTTTTCTTTTCCACAGACTCGCATCACATCTGATTGTAGAGTCTTTATGAATCTGTCTGTACAGGTTTCGTCTTTTCTTTTGTTCTTTTGTCTGTCTCTGTCTTCGCGTCCTTCTCGCGGTCCTCAAGGTCTGACTTGATGGGAGACAAATCCTAGCGTGATTAACGGTGATTAGGAAACATGCTGGAAAGTGTGATGAAGCCACGTGGGATTGTCAACCTTGTCTTTAACGGTCTTTAATTTACAAGCCCAAACAGATGGCTCGTCATTCACATCCCGGCCGTGTTCAGGACGCCTTTATCTGCGTCTTCCCTGGAAACACTCTGAACTGTAGCGACTCTACACAACCTGCCATCTCATTACTGCGTCTAAAGGTCAAAGTCTAACTGAGAAAATGTTTCTTTGACCTTTTAACTTCTGGTTTAGAAGCAAAGTAAATCATGAACAACCTTCTGGCCATGGAGTAAATGTGAGGGAAATAAAAGTTCCAATCAATAATAATAATTCCTGTTTAGAAAGGCTCCTGTGATACGACCAGGTTCTGCCGCAAAATACGTTCAGTTAATAAAGTGACACACGGAATAAAAGCTTAAAATCAGATGCGTATCATTAATGTGTGATTGTGCAGCTGGTTCTCTGATCCGTCGTCACAACCACCTCACATCACGTCATCTGTTCTCAGTATGTTGAAACCTGGGTACCAGTAACGACAGGGAGGTTCTGGTTCATTCTGCAGACGGATAATGAGGCCAAACTAAACCACAGCCACGAGCAAATTCACCAACAGGAGGAAGCAGGAGTTTCAGATCAGCTGATCACAAGAACAGACACAAGAACCAACGCTGCAAATGTGCACATGTGCTGTGACACTGGTCTGAACTTATACAAAACTTTATTTAATACAATATTTGTCATGCACACAAAGCTGATGGAGGCTGATCTGCCAAGCAGGCAGTGGTTCTGACCTGTAGAGCTTTGTGCTCTGGGTGCTTCAGGCTGGACCTTCTCTAAAGTAGCTTGTGAAAATCTAATTTGTTATTGATGCTATAGAAATAAAATTGATTTGGTTTTAGAAGACCAGTGCACCAAGAAGGCGTGGAGACATTTCAAAACAAGTGAAACTACTGCACTGTAGAGTCTCTGCAGATTCAGTTCATGTCAAGCATCAGCAGCCACAGGAATCAACGAACCCACTGGAAACAACTGGAAACAACTGGAAACAACGAAACAACTGGAAACAACGAAACAACTGGAAACAACTGGAAACAACGAAACCACAGGAAACAACTGGAAACAACGAAACAACTGGAAACAACTGGAAACAACTGGAAACAACAGGAATCAACGAAACCACTGGAAACAACTGGAAACAATGAAACCACAGGAAACAACTGGAAACAATGATACAACTGGAAACAACTGGAAACAACGAAACCACAGGAAACAACTGGAAACAACTGGAAACAACGAAACCACTGAAAACAACTGGAAACAACGAAACAACTGGAATCAACTGGAATCAACGAAACAACTGGAAACAACTGGAATCAACGAAACAACTGGAAACAACTGGAAACAACTGGAATCAACGAAACAACTGGAAACAACTGGAAACAACTGGACTGCTCCTTTAACTGGGACAACCAGCAACAGTGTGTCTCAGTGTGTGTCTCAGTGTGTGTCTCTGTGTGTCTCTGTGTGTCTCAGTGTGTGTCTCAGTGTGTGTCTCAGTGTGTCTCAGTGTGTGTCTCTGTGTGTGTCTCAGTGTGTGTCTCAGTGTGTGTCTCAGTGTGTGTCTCTGTGTGTCTCAGTGTGTGTCTCAGTGTGTCTCAGTGTGTCTCAATGTGTGTGTCTCTGTGTGTCTCAGTGTGTGTCTCAGTGTGTGTCTCAGTGTGTGTCTCAGTGTGTGTCTGTGTGTGTCTGTGTGAGTTGGAGAAGGACGAGGGTAGAAAATTGCTGCGTATGAGTCTGTGGAGGTCATTTTCAATTTGCTCTTTGAGTGTTTCTGCCCCGAGGACAAATAGAAAAACACACACTCAACCTCCGAGTAGTTGTCACCCATCACTGCTCAGCGGCGTGATGGAATCCTGTCAGTCAACACGTCTCCCACGGCAACTGAGAGCTGCATCCCACCTCCCAATCTAAGCTTCACTCCTCCAGTGATTTATTCCCTCTCCCTTTTCCTCTCGCTCTGTCTCTCCTTATAGTCGTCTACGTCGGAGGAGGAACAAGTGGAGGGGAAGGAATGAGAGAGGGAGGGGGTGAGACATGATAGAGAAGGAGGAGGAGGATGGGGGGGAGGAGGGGGAGAGGAGGGGTAGGAGGAGGAGGAGGATGATGAGAGGAGGAGGAGGAGGAGGAGGAGGGGAGGAGGGGGAGGGGAGGAGGGGGAGGAGGAGGAGGAGGAGGAGGAGAGGGTGATGGGTATATATCTGATGAAATGAAACATTGAAACGTTAAAGCCACAGGCGTCATGAAGACCGACGATCATGTGTGTGTTGGGTTTTAATTTAGGGAGAAATTTAACGACTTTCTGTTGTTTCTTTTGTTTTTTACATATATTTTATTCCTGCTCTGATAAATCTGCCTCATTGTCAGGTCCAGTACATTCTATTGTCTCTGCAACTATTTACCAATTTTAGCAGTTTAATCAGCACCACTCTACGAACAGAAGAGATCAGCTGCTAGTTCTGTATATTTTATTATAATATCTTCCTGTTAATTTCATTATTGTTTCTCGTAAATACTGTGACAAGTGCATCTCCCATACGTGTATGAGTATAAACATGTTATAAATGACAAATATAAACCAACCTAGAGCAGCATGTTCACATCTAACTGATCTAACTCTGCAGCTATGACACAAATCCAGCTTCAGTCATCATGATAATATGAGCTTTAAATCAAGGCTGTTAAAATGAACATGATTCATGTGATTAATGAAGCATCTGCAGCAGAACCACTGTGAACGTGTCTCAGTTTGTCCAAGTAGCGTTAGCGTTAGCACCAGCTGATCCGGTAGTGACAGGCAGCAGAACCAACCCATAAAGATGGAAGACGCTAAACAGCACGTTGGTCCTCTCCATGGGACATTTGAGGACAAAGACACCAAGAGGGACCAGTGGAGACACATAAAGTATCATCACACTCTGCAGGAAGGAGTTTTTCTTCCAGCTTCAAACAGCACATGAACCAAGCCAAGCATACGTTAGTCGGGGATTCTGCTAACGCGGCTAACAGCTGGAGACAAACCAAGACAAACCAAGACAAAGACAAGCTGCCAATGCTGCTGCTAATATGTGTCCACTCCTGCAGCCACTGTTCACTGGGAGACACTGTTCTCAATAAGAAGCGTCAGCTCTCCTCTGGTTGGACAATGTCAACAAGTTAGTTTGTCTCCATAGCAACAGGGACACATTCATGTTCCCTTCTTTCTGGAATCTGTTTGCTCACGCAAAATATATTGATTAAAAATGACTCAATGATTAATCGTGATTAATCGAAATTAACCCACAGCATGTTACTCTCTCAGCAATGACAGGATGAACACACTGATCTGATGACCTGGTGACCTGATGATGAGCCCTGGACGCTCTCTGCTCGTTTATTTCTCCTCTGATTTCAGCTCTGAATTAAATCATCAAACTGAGAGAAGGTTGAAAATTCACAGAAACGACTCAACATAAAGATCTGAAAGAGAAAAACAACAACCAGTTGCGGGAGAGAGATTCAGGCCTGGTGAGTTCTGTTGTTGTAGCTGTGTGTGTGTATGTGTGTGTTATTGTGTGTTATTGTGTGTTTGGGGGTGTGAAATCTCAGCAAAGCTTTTAACAGGTTTCCATGACATTACTGAAGAGTGCAACTTTCATTCAGCTCGATCTCACCCGCCCACGCCGTCATGTCCTGGTGCTAATGAATGTCTCAGCATAGAAACACACACACACACACACACACACACCAGTCCCTCTTTCTATCTTCATGATGACATAAAACATTCCCTAAACCTGAACCTTTACCCAGAAACCAGGTCTGAACTGGTTTTGAAAGGACGACGTGGCCCCACATCATTAGCATTCTACCAGAGTCCGTCCCCATCAGCTTCATAAAAACCAGCTCATACACGCTGAGAGAAGCCATTTGTGTGTCTGAGCCAAAGCCTCACACTCCTTTATAATAGACACTCACAGTCGGACACGGACATTAACGCGGAGGAAACACAACAACAACCAGAGCTCCGAGAAAATAAAGAAAAGTATCAAAAACATCTCCCGTGGAATAATTTCCTGTGTCTGATAGAGAGGCAGGAGGAGTTCACGTCTTCGCCAGAGCCGAGGGGCTGAGCTGGAGGCTCGTCTGTGTCATTTGTGAAGAACTGAAATATGCCTGAAAGCAGCCGGGTGGTGGGAAGGAGAAATAAACACGCTGCAGGAACGTGACGTTCAGCTAACTGCAGCTAAGCTAGCGGACATGAAACAGGACGTCTCACCTGGGCAGAGGACACTGGTCCTCCTGGTGGACTCTGGGAACTCTCTAACTAACCCTCCACTGAATGAAACAGTTTCATCTTTAAATTTTATCTGTGTGATACAAGATCCAAGAGCAGCTTCTAAAGGTAATCCTGCTCCCAGGTCGACACCTTTAAACTCTTAGAGGGTTCAGGTGAAGACAAACTTCAAACAGTGAGATGTGAAAACTCTGAACTTCCATTATTTTGTGCAGTGAAGCTCAAACATCCAAGAGAAATGACTTGGGCAGATTTCTGAGTGGAGGGAAGCTTTGAGAAAAGATGGAGCTGAGACCTGAGGTCAGAAAAACCTCTGATTATAGCATCAATAAGAAATAGCTCCATGCACAGTGTGCAGATTCAGCATCCACCAGTTCCTTCTACATGGAACTCCAGGCCAGGGTTCCTGTTTCTGCATGAATGCTCCTGTAATGTGTCTGAAATGACAGAGCAGCTCCTGGTATCACGACTGAGACCAACGAACTGAAGAAGAGGAGAGAAATCAGTGTTCTCCTGATTCATCAACATGACCATCAGCCAATGTGAGAGAGGCCTTTAGCTGCTTAGAAGTTCCCCTGGGTTCCTCTGGTTCCTCTCCCACTATGATGGAGTGATGTTTGTTGGTGGACCACTCCTGTGGAGGGGAACAGTCGTCTTCAATCTGTCTGACTCTCTGTGGATTATTTGTGGCTTCCAGACTCTTTACAGATGGTTGTGGAACCTTTTCCAGCCTGATGAGCAACAACAACTCTTTTTCTGAGCTCCTCACAAGGCTCCTTTGATCTGTTGTCATCACACACTTCAACACAAACATGAGACAAATCCCTGATTCATAGAAACTGAACCAGGACCTGAGTCTGGACTCATGGACTCTGGTTTAATCTGTGGTAATATTGGCTCATTTCACTCTAATAGTTGTGTTCCATGTGTGTGGTTGGGTTCTTTGTTGACTCTCAGGATGTTTTGGGTGTTTTTATGAAGAAATGTAGAAAATACTTTCACACATACACCCACATTGTGCATAAAGGAGCCAGGAAACACGTGGACATGGTTGTGGATCTTTGAACCAGGCTGGTCTGATGGGAGAAAGATTTATGAAGACAATAAACTAACAGGAAGAAAAAAAAGGAGATAAAATGTATGAATGCATAAAAAAAAATAAAACAGAATAAAAACTTGATATAAAAACGTAAATTTATGTAAAACAAACTGCACAAGAGTAAAAATGTGTGTGTGCTGGTTCCTGGAAGGATCCACATTTACACTTAAAGCTGCTGCCATGGCAACACAGCTTGACTGACAGCATGAAAGAAGAAGAAATACACACACACACACACTACACACAGACACACACACAAACACACCTGACAGGTAGTGAACTGACAGAAGCTTGTGTGTGTTTGAGGTCAGAGATCATCCAGTACAGCAGAGTCACACACTGAATAAGTCATGAGCTCTCACACACACACACACACACACACACACACACACACACACACACACACACACACACACACACACACACACACACACACACAGTTGAGGAGTGATTTCCACCTTCAAGTGATTAGGAACCAGTTTATTCTGTAAAAACTGAACGTATCTAAGATCTTCACGTGAGAACTGGTTTGAGATGAACACACACTACTGACTACATAACTCAGACACTGATACATGAACTATATGAACACATAACATAGAACACATGAACTATAGAACTACATACTACATGACATTGACTACATGACTATATGACTACATGACTACAACTATACTACATGAACTATATGAACTACATGACCTAACATGAACTACATAATCTACATGGACTGTTCTCCTTTCACTTCACATTAAACCAGATAAATGATTCATGCTGTGGTCCAGACCTGAACTCTTCTTGGATCAACACAAACCTGTTTGGTTTTAGTCTGAAACTCATTCAGTTTATTCTTCTAATTCTGCTGTTTTATTTCTGCAGATATTGTCCTGAGAACGAGGAACAGTTCATTGAGTGGAAACACCAGCTTCGTGTTATTGTGAGTAGATTCCAGCTCCTTCAGTTTCCAGGTCAGAACCAAACTTCGTCAGTGACGGTGAAGCTGGATCTCCTCTAATGGAGGAACACGCTGGAAACCAGCAGCTGTCAACACGTCCACCTCCACATGAGCTGCTGTGTGTACGAGAACACACAACGACACACGGCAGCTAAATAATTCAAAGCTTTCAACACACAAATAAATCAGTTTGATCCTCGGACAGAATCCAGCGTGAAAAATGGAACAGCTAATAAATATTGAGCAGAACTCGGCTCCTGCACCAACCAGCTCCATCTGTCACTCCAGGTGGCCACTTCCACCTGGACACACACACACTGACACACACTAACAGCTGATCCTGATCCAGAGTGTGTTCTCAGCGTGGACAAACAAACCCAGCGAGTCGTTTTTCATGCACAGCTTCTCCATCTCCTTAAAAACTCATTTGTTAACGTCATGTGCTGCTGTTTTACTTTTATTCATTTATTTGTTTTTTTTTGCAGATTTCGCTCGTCTGTTGCATGTGTGTCCACAAACCGTTCTCTGCACACATGGACTGAAGGTCTGCATTTGCATCGCTGCATCTCCCTGGACTCTAAGAACCAGAACGAACCCACAGAAACCAGATCAGACCCATGGATCAGGTCATTGGCTCAACAGTAGAAGTTTTTAGAGTTTCATTTTTAAATCCAAACACGTCTAAGCTCTGTTTTAGACCATCAGACGTGATAAATAAACTCGCTGGCAGGGCTCAGTATCTACTCAAACACTCCTCCGTCTCCTCATCCTCTGGTCCAGATCAGACCAGAAGCTCCAGCTCTGATCAGGATTTAAAAGCAGACATGAAACACCACAGAGCTCTGGAACCAAACAGCTCTGGAAACATCTGTGAAGTAACTGATACTGGAGGAGCAGCCACGTCCAGAACTAGAAACCACGATCCATCTCCTTCTACTCAGTCAGTTCATTGCACCCAACAAACCTGGAGACAACCTTCCTCTTCTTCTTCTGCTCTATCTCCAGTAGATTCAATGCTCCCTGCAGCACGTTCATCACTCAGACCCACCAGTCCCTACGTTCTCGCTTCACTTCACCCCCCCCCACCCGTGCAGCTGTGAGCGGTGGTGCAGTAAAGCGTGTGCAGACTTGTCCTCTGCAGATTAACTCTCTAGACCCAGATTAAAGCGGCGCGGCAGAGCGAGCTGGACCGACCTGCTGGATGAAGGTGTGCGCTCCGTTGGGGCTGAGCAGCAGGATGGCTCTACGGAGCGTGTCCCGGTATCGGTTGAGCTCCTCCGTCCTCATGGTGGTGAAGAGGTTGGTGAAGACTCTGCTGATGTTCCTGTCCACTCTCTGCAGAGCCACGTCCACGCCCTGACGGGACGTCTGGTCCAGGAAGCCCTGCAGCCCTCGGATGTCTGCAGGAACAACAGAGGAGGACAAACAGGGTCAAACACAGAAAGACGAATCTGTCCAAATGTCTCATCAACTGCAGACGTCTCTTCTTATTTACAGAGACATTATCAACACAATCTGGTACAATGTTTCTAAAATGAGTATTTGTGTGTTTGCTGTTTAAAACCAGTCATGACCTGAACTCCAGGATGTTGTGGACACATCCGGTCCTGATGCAGCAGAACAGTGAGAACAGGAGCAGAGTGACTCATATAAACAGACAGAGATCCATCAAAACACTTCTCTCAAGCTTCTCTCAGAGCCTGAAAACAAAGTCCTCCTACATGATGAGGACGTCCTGGATGATCCCATCAGAAACCAGTGTTTGCTTCTGGTTGACATGGAGACAGAAGACGTCCAGCTCTCACACAGAGGACATAAAGTTTACAGATGTGACGTCCTTCAGCCAAACACCAGATCCTTTAAATCCTGTTTCTGCTGCGTTTTTCTACATTAGCATCAGTTAGAACCAGGTTGTGTGTAAATGTTAAAGACGAGGCTCGTGTGTTATTCAGAGTCAGAGCAGATCTCCTGTTCTCCGTCTGCAGGTTCCTCTCTCTGCTCTGTGGAACTGAAGTGAACACTCACTCTTCAAAGCTCAGCTCATTCAAAGACTCTTTCATGTTCACTGCAGCAGAAATAGAAATCACCAGACAAAGAAACACAAGAGGAGTTTTTCTTTGACTCTGAGACGATCATTTAGAGAAGTTCCTCCTGCCTGACATCCAGACGAGGCAGCGCTGTTGCGTTCTGCTCCGTTATAGCTGGTGACAGCTTATTTGGCCTGAACATCTCTTCTTTTTCTACCAGCGTCGTCCTTCTCCGTCTATTAGCGCTGACAGCTGCTGCTACCGAGCTCTGAATGACTCCCACCGTCTCCTCAGCACCGCCACGTCTCACGGCTTTGTTCCATCTCCTTTTCTGTCCGTCAGTCAGTCAGTCAGTCAGCAAGTCACTCAGTCAGTCAGCAAGTCAGTCAGTCAGTCAGTCAGTCAGTCAAACAGTCAGTCAGTCAGTCAGTCAGTCAGTCAGCAAGTCAGTCAGCGAGTCAGTCAGTAAGTCAGTCAGTCAGCGAGTCAGTCAGTCAGTCTCTGAGAACCCTTCTCTTATGTTCATTCTTTCTAAACCTCACATTTAAAACAATATGAAGACAAATTATTTAGAACATTATATATCGTTCACTGAGCAGAACAACTTTAAGGTTCGATGTAGCTGAAACATTTTTGTCCTTGTTCAGCTGGAGATGGACAGAAAGACGAACGTCTGTGTCTCTGAGCTCTATAAATATATTTCATGTGATGTAGAAAATGACAGGAGGAGAAAAGAGCAGTGAGTTTTAACAGGTTAATGAGTGTTACTTTGTCACACGTTATTGTTATTCCTCTTCCACCGTTCCTTCATTCACCGTTAACAGTGTGAATTTATCTGAATGCATCTTTCTTTCCCTTCGCCACTTTCAGTTCTTCAGAAACCAGCTGGAGGAGAAATACTCAAACACCGGAGCAGGAATTTGCTGAGCGGTGTCCCACCCACGGCTCCAGAGCCACTTAGAGCACGGCTCTGCAGGGTCCTGGTCCCAGTCCTCAGAAAACACTCCAGACTGAATTAAGATTCACATGACGTGGAAACGTGGGCAAATATTTAAAGGGCAGCGCGGGCAGAGTCTAACATTTACACCAGAGCCCTTCGCAAATATTGAACCACGGAAATTCAAATGTCAATTATTATTATGGGTTGAGTCAAATCATTTTTTGACAAACCTCAGATTTGATATTTAATACAACAGCTCAGTGGGAGTTGGCGTTCGCCTGCTGTTAAAGTGAAGTGACTGATGATCTGGAAACAGGTGGAAGAGTCTCAGGTCTCAGATAAAACATGATCCTACAGTTTGGAGCCACCATGAAAGAAATCCCACTCGATGAGGATTAACAGCATGTTTGCACGGCTCCTCTCTGTGATACTGATCAGCTGGTCTCAGGGAAAAAGCTCTAATTTAAATTGAATGTATAGATGATATTTAAATAAATCTGCCTAAGCTGATAAACCAACAGGCGCTGGATGTTTAAATCACAGGAAACACAGGAAGATTAAAACCAGGTGATTCTTTAAACGACAGCTGCTCCTGGATCCTCAGAGATCCTCAGAGAACCTCAGAGATCCTTAGAGAACCTTAGAGTTCCTTAGAGAACCTTACAGATCCTTAGAGAACCTTAGAGTTCCTTAGAGATCCTTTAGAACGTTTAAATCTGAACCCATCCTCCGCCTGAAAGCTGAACATGTCGCTGATGAAGAAGCAGCTTTCTGGAAGCCTTAAGAAAGTGACATTTCCCTTCTGTTGCACTTCCTGTACGTCCCTGTGAATGAAGCTCAGCCCTGAATGTCACGGCCTCCAGGCTCCAGCAGCTCCTCCGGCTCCGGGCTGATGCTTCCTCTCCTGATCTGGAACGCCACTTCACCTCTGAGTCACCGATCCGTCCAAAACAAACTGAACCTGAGACAGACTCCGGCAACAAATAGCCCCCACACTTCACAACACATCAGGGCAGGAGGAGGAGAAGAGGAGCCGGCCTGAGGAGTCCCTGTCTGCAGTTTACAGGACGAACCAGCTCTAAACAGTTCACAGAAACAACGAGACGCTCGGCTTTACTGAATATGACTCCAGTACAACAATAAATACAGGGCCCCCCCCCCCCCACTGATCCTCAACACCTGGAAATATTGATCAGAGGCTCCTGACAGCGACTGTCTTCCTCTCCCACAGATATGATTCATCACAGGAGGAACCCAGAGGCTCTGAATGTTCATCACTCAAAGTTTAAATCAAAGAAAACACAACGGACCCGACAGACGCCACGTTTCAGGACACAATAGTAGCCAACACAGACCGGACCGGACCGAACCAGACCAGACCAGACCGGACCGGACTCAGTCCTCCTTCAGACTAAAAGCAGGAGGAGGTGTAGAGGCGTCGCCAGCGTTATCAGCACATAAGGACCAACATTTCTCTCTGCACACATTTCTAAATTCACAAACCTGTGACGCTCCACAGATGGAAGGTCACTGGTTACTGTCAGTTAGTGTCGGCTAAAGCTGCTCCCAGCACAGAAGGAGACGAGAACATTGTTCAGCCTCTTCTGCATCAACTCAACTAGTGGAGGGTTCCTCTTATTCAAGGAAAACTTCTTGATCTATTCCTGTTTAACATGTTGTAGGAGCAAACGTGACTCGTGTTTCTGCCCTGCTCGTCCTAAACACGTCCCTAAACATGACTCAGTTAACATGGAAGTAAATCAGGACAAAATAAACCTGCATCAACTTTTAATGCAAATGTTTTTTTTCTTTGTGACCATTTACATTCAGCTTTTAGATGAGTCCAGAGTCTCCAACTCCTCTGTTTGTCTTTCCTTGCACTCAGAGTTTTTTATTTGATCGACTCTTCACTTCCTTCAGTTCAAACACGTCAATTAAGAAAATGTTGAATTGAAAACATGTTCGTCTTGTTTCCAGTGCGTTTGATTAAAGTTGGACTGTTTCTGTTCTCACAGAGGAAACACTGGACTTCAGGAAATTCCCTCCTGACAGATTTAATTGAAAGCACCGCGTCCGACCGGTTTGCTTAAGCCTGACGTGGCCCCGCTGCCCCGTGGCTCGTGGAGAAGCCTTGATGTGTGGTCTGTAATGGTGCGTTCGCTGTTACCGATCCGTCCTAATGAAGCAGCTTCCCTGAACCGTGACGTTGGAAAAAGACAAAATGCAAAGAGGTAAAAAGTGGAGCTGCAGCGGAGGCGTTTCCCTGACAGCGCAGTTCATTTATCAAGCGGCTGCTGGAAAGGAGGTTTTAATTACCTACACATTCTGAGGCAAACTGGAGAGGGATGTAAAACGAGGGATAATGAATGAGACACGGAGTGATGAGAAAACACCACGGGAGGAAAGAGACGAAGAAGAAGAAACAAAGAGATGGTGAGTGTTTGTGATGATGGATAATTGAGCCTTCTCCTCCAACACTGACAGGTGTGATATTTAGCTCCACACACAGCGTCCATGAGACACACCTGCTCTAAGCTTCACTGCCTGGACACAAAGATGGAGGAAGCAGCGGCTGGTGGTTTCTGGAGCTGTGAGGACTGGTCTGACACATTTTCACAGAGTGTCCAGACGAGCTCTGACCTTCAGCTCCTCCGCCGTCAGTTCACTCCTGTCATTAAACCCTTCAAAGTCTCGGCCTAAAATAGACGGTACAGTTAGTGCTGGTCTGGATCAAAGCCACAGCTCTGAACCACATCTCTGCTCTTTACCTCTGTCTTCAGAGTAAAAACTACTCAACTCTGAGATATAGAGACATACATCCTGGTTTAACATCCAAACATCTGATTCATGATGATCTCAGATGTTGTACATCAAATTATTAAAACTGCGTGTGCACTTGTTGTCAGTACGGTAAGCACAGAGGGACATTTCCCAGTCATTTAAAACCAAATACCACAAAAGCTTGAGTTACGATCCTGCCTCAGATCCTGCTCCACCTCTGCTGTGTTCATTCTGCTGAAGCTGCTAGTTAGCTGGAGTTTCTTCAAAGTAAGTGGCTCATGTTGGAGTTAAAAGCAAATACATGTTAAACAAGTGAAATCTGTGCAAACGAAAAGAGAGAAAAGGTTTGAGTGGTGGGAGGAAGAAGGAGGGAGGACTCCCTTTGAGACGTGGAACCAACCACCCGATGGTTGGGAACCAGTTACTGTGTTTTCATCTCTCCTAGAAATGCACAAAATATCTCAACAGAAAACTGGAAACGCCTGCATCTCTAAATGTCCCTAAAACATCTCTTCTCTCATGAGGTTTTTCAGACGCATCCATATAAAAGTTTATCTCTAAGTTCATTGAAACACTTTGTTGTCGTTTCCCTGGAGATGATGCAGGGGGTCACGTGACCTGGAGTAAGAGAATGATGGGATATGACCAGACGAGACTTTAGTTAAAACACCTTTCAGTGGAAACGCGTACGAAGAGTTTCACAAGTCTCAGTTTTATTGTGAGAGAAGCTGTCATGGAAACACAGCTGGTGACTGACACCAGTCGACATTAAAAGTCAGGGCTGAGGTGGAGCAGAAAGCTCAGCCCAGAGGAAGGACGTCCTGTTGAATATATGAGAAGGTATTTTCTGTTCTGTAGAACTGCTGCGTGCAGTAGATGGGAGTCCTCACACCTACAGCCCAGATGTGGAGCGCCCCCATAAATCAGGCTTTATTCTGCCCCGTCTGTCCAAACACAATCAAAGAGCAAATACGCCGTGATGAATTCTAATGAGTGTTTCAGGGGAGCTGAACAAATGCAGAAGCATAAATCTGACTTAAGTCTGAGACGCCCAGATGTCTCCACGAATGCAGAAATAAATCAAAGTAGCACCATGAAGACCAGAGCTGAGGCGGGAGCTGGAAGCCCTCTTGGACCTCTGCCTCATGAAGGACTTCACTTCCTGTTTGCACTGCTGACAGCTCTGGACCGGACAGCACCACCAATGTTTACGTACTACTGAAGACTTTCATTAGGTCTGAAGAAAACCTGGACCGTTCTCACTCTCACTAAAAGCACAAATAAAGACCTCGATGAAAGTTACAAGTTCTACCTGCCAATGATTTTCTCCATTAGCTGATTACCCAGAAAACAGAAATCTGTCACAGTTCCCGGAGCTAAAGCCGAGCTCTGCAGTAGCTTCTTAGAACCAAGAGTCAAGCTACAGGTTTAAATAAACTCAACATGTCGTTCTAGTATTTACACAGGCTGAGACTTTAGATCCCACCATGATGGATAAGACACAGCAGGCTGCAAACGTCACAGTCCAGACCAGAGTCCAGGTCAGAGTCCGGGTCAGAGTCCGGGTCAGAGTCCAGGTCAGAGTCCAGACCAGAGTCCAGGTCAGAGTCCAGATCAGAGTCCAGATCAGAGTCCAGGCCAGGGTCCAGGCCAGAGTCCAGGCCAGAGTCCAGATCAGAGTCCAGGTCAGGGTCCAGGTGTGAACACTGATCTGGTGTCAGTCCACATGTGGAGCTGGTCTGGGACCATGTGACCTCCTTCCTTTGGTTAGTGTGAACCCACAATGAGTCCTGGTCCCGTTAAAGACCAGATACTGACCAGAAGAGGAGCTGAGCTCATTCATTCACTGGTTAGAAATGATTCCTTCCTTCCTTGTCTCCCTCGGACGTGTGGATTCAAATCCCACTCCTGACATCAGGTTTTAGGTTTAGAAATGTAGTTTAGTTCAGCTCCACCGTTTCCATGGCTGAGGAACCCTGAGTGAAGCATCTGATCCACAAATTGAATCTTCCTTCCTTCCGTCTTGTTCCTAAATCTGGATCATGTCTCCAAGTCTCCAACCATGTGTTCCTGGTTCTGGTCCATTAGAGACAGCAGCTGATGTGGTATTCTACGTAGCACACGGTCCAGTTCAGGTCCAGTTCAGGTCCAGTTGTGGCTGGGGACACACCAGGTGAGAGCAGGTGTGGGGTGTGGAGGGGGAAGAGGAGGAGCAGAGCGATGTGATTTATTCTGCCTGGCTGTCTTTCTGACTGTAACATACATGCAGCTCTCCCCTGTGTTCTCTTTAGCCTCTGAACATCAACAGGTCTCGCGCTAACAAGGCCGGGGTATAATTTAACCGCCGGGGTTCTTCTCGTGATCGGAATATGATGGTGATGCATGGGGCGTATAAAATGCAAATGTGAGGCTCCAGAACGGCCGTCGCTGCTCGGCTCGCGCTCCCCTGCCAAGGTGCTATGTAAATGAAGCCAATCAAAGAGCCGAGAGCAACTTTACAGCCGCCATCACCGACCTATCAAACCGGGTCGGAGGCGTGAGAGCCCAGAGCTCTGCAGAGACGGAGCACGAGTAAAAAGCATCAGGCACATTCCACGTATTAATATTTAACAGCTTTTATTTTGCGTTAGGGTCGGTCTTCATGGCGATGTATGCTGATAGCAGCTGTCATCTCCACCAGAACACAGCAGGCTGAACGAAACCTAGCAGCATCACTCAGGTTGGTCCTGAATGCAACCTGATTAATACCCAGCTGATGATATAAATCATGTGAAGATGAACAAGTCCTCAGACTCCAATGATTGCACTCACTCCGGTTGTTTGCAGCCTGATGAGTGTTACCACGAGCAGAGGAAAGCGAGTACATTTATTATTGATCAGCAGCGTTTCACGAGAATCAAGTGGTTTTATTTGTTATGTCTGGATCTATAACTCCTCCAGCTTCCTGCTCCAGCTATTACATGAACACATGCCTGTGGTTCTCTTTCAAAAGTTTATTTCCAGGGACTACAAATGAGCTAATGATGAGTTTATAGCATTTTTATTATTATTATGAGCGTTCTAAACTTTGAATCTTTGTATCTTTACTTACTTTCTACTCTTTTTTTTTAATGATTATCTCAGATAAACCAGGACCACAGACACGTATGTTCAGAAAGTGTTGCTATGAATGAGTCTGGACTTTAAACTTCTTCATGTTCAGGTTCATATCGTTCTTCAATCACATGACCAGTAGCTTTAACTAAAAATGAACTCATCAGTTTTGTGAGTCGTGATCAACATTTTTGCAAAATCAAATCCCAGCTCTGAATTATTCGGCCTTTAATTCACTGTGTTCACTTCCTTTAATCTCATCTGCACAAATGAGTCATTTGAAAGTCACGCTGGGAGTTTATCATCTTCTCTGTGTCTCTGTGGAAATAAGCCGGGCCGATAGTGAACCGACAACAGTTAATGCACAAGAAAACTAAAAAACAACAAAAAAAAAAAAAAATGAGCCGGTGAGCTCTCTATTTAAAACAGTCTTATAAGACTATATTAATACATGTTAATGCAGTCTCATATAAATTACCAGTCTTCCTGTTGACTTTGTTGGTGTGTTGAAGTCTGTGTATGTTTGTTTACAAGCTCTTGGACACTTGAATTTCCTCTATTCTATTCTATTCTATTCTATTCTATTCGTATTTCATCCGTTCTCGTCTCCATGGCTGTAGCTCATTAGATAATCTCACCTTTAAAGATCTAAAACGTGTTTATTCTTCAAGCTGTCAATTAGCCGAGACGTTAGCCGGCGAGCTAACTGGAGGTGGTAATAAGAGGTCTGAGAACGAGGCTAGAAATTAATGAGGAGATAAACGTTGCAGTTTTCCCCTGTGTATCCAGGATCAGTTTGACATTTGTATCATAAATGTGATGAAATGAGATGTAACATCGACAGATCACTGCTAACGTGGACGAACCAAAGGCTCTAGCCGACCCGACACCTCAGCAGCTGCTTTCATCAAGCGCCTGACATTTCAGTTACAGGACGCGTGACTGGACAAACAGTCAGCGGCTGTTTGAGATAATAAACTGCAGCTTTATGTCCCTTCTGTGACCCCGTAGCGAGAGTTGGTGTGAAGCCATGTCCTTTGTTTGCCTCAGTAAGACCCCTGCGTCTGCATTCACACCAGAGCCAACAGAGCAGATCAGGAGTTAAGTATGAGGAGGATGAGGAGGATGAGGAGGACCCCGGGCTCGGGCTGTTTGCTGTGGACGTATGGATTTACTGTACGTCCACAGTCAACACTAACCTGCTCACAACCAGCCTGGGGGGGGGCTATGGATTTGATCTTTGAATGTCAACCACAAGCAACTGGTCTGTTGACATTTTTACACCGACTTCATTTAACATGTTGAGATTTTATTGAGGATCTCAACATTTACAGTAATTTGAACTAAATATATTCCAAAGGCAGATATGTGAATGAATCGGTGGTGAAATGAGAGAATCTCTGTGGAACATTAAAAACAAACATAAACAGTAGAAGTGAAATATTTTAACCCAGCTGCTGACCGAAGAGGTTTTCTTTAATTTTTCTAGTTCAGACAGACGGGGACAAACCAAAGACTCTGAACTCTCCACAGGCTCTTTTTAATTCCAGTTCTTTCAGTTTTTTAGCTTTTAATTTATCAGACTTGTTTTTTTTTTATATATATATTTTGTTCTTGTTCTTTTATTTATTTACTGTTGTTAGTAAGAGGAAAGTAAGAATTTCCTTGGATGGACTAAACTGCAGCTTTTACTGAGCACATGACAATGAAACCATCCAACCAGCTCTGAGTCTTTGGAGACATTTGCTCTTGAATGAATTCTCACATACGCTGCAGCTTTTCTCAAACCATCCAGCTTCCAACCATCCTCTCTCTACACACGACCCAGAGAACTGGTCTGATGTCTCTTCAGACTGATGTTAAGGAACCAGCAGCTTCGTCCTTATGGTTCTTTCTTATATCGTCCTCTTACAACCTCAGAGGAGATGGACATTCCTCCAACCAGTCAGAGACATTTAAACTAATTCAGTTGACATGTATGACTACTGGTCCTCTTCTGTCCATCACCACATTAAGCTCCACCCCAAACAATCTGATTGGTCCAGCAGATCTTTGTTGGAGAAGAATCAGTTCCCAACACAGAGACTTGAGACCAGGTGAAGACTTGATGATCACAACTTCATGACGTGTAGAATTTGGTCAGAGTTCAGAGACCGTTACATCCAGGGGAAGATTGAACTGAAACATCTGAAGACAAAAGAGACAGAAGGAAGGAAGGAAGGAAGGAAGGACGATTAAAACTCTGTCTGAGGAGGAAGAACCACCAACAGAGACCAGAGCTGACGAGCCCATGGAGGGTCGACCCCTCCCAGAGAGGCTGAGGACCAAAGGAAGGAAAGGAAGGAAAGCCCATCCTCTGGTGACCAACTCGCCAACTCCAGAAACAGTGACTCAAGCTTCAGCTCCAGAGAAGAAACAGACTCGGTCCTACTGATTAACCGGAGATTTCCCTGACAGGAGAAAACTGCTCCTCCTGTATCTGTAGGGCAGATACACGTTTGGGAAACGTTGTGTTGCTTTGGTTGTTGAAAACAGAAACACACATAAAGTGGATTTAACCAAAGAGGTGACATCCATTCAGGATTGAGGTTGAGTTCCATTGCTGAGCGAGGAGGAGGAGAAGGAGGAGGAGGAGGAGGAGGAGGAAATTCTGCCGTAATTGGTCCCAGCCGATGATGTGCGTTGCCCTTTTCAAGCCTCTGTCAGAACAGACGCCTCGACTCGCTTCGTGTTGTTCTTATAAAGTTGGACAGTGTGTTCTTACCTCCGCTGCTCAGACAGGGAGGGATTGTGCTGAATGTTCATACGTCAGAGACGCTTCAATAAAAGAGTTTCGTAACCGATTGTTTTATTGATATTGTGCTGTTTTCAGGTTTCATTCAGACCTGACTGTGTGGTGGCTGCATTGTATTAGGCCGACATGTATTAGGAGGCTCCTGGTCTATTGTTGCAGGGACTGGATTCACTGAATGCATTCGCTGGCCCATTGTGTAAAGCACATTGTGTCAGCGTGAAGCAGTCAACACAAACAGACTGAGTCATGAAGAGCGAACAGCGTCGGTTGAGAAAGTGCTGCAACCAGCGCTGTTTACAGGCTCAGAGCACAAACATCAAACCCGATGCAGATGTGTTCACAAGCCCCATCGGTGTAAAACGGAGCATCAGATAGTCTCATCAGATAGAAAGAAAACACGCAGGCCTCGTGTCTCTGAGCGCCGTTATTTAAAGCGCGGCCATAAAAACCAGCAGCAGAATATTTTCTTTACAGGAACACGAGCGCTTTGTGAGAACAGACCGATAATAACAGTGAACGCTGCCTTCAGGGTCACCTCAGCGAGGAGTTTATCTCTGCTCTGTCTCTTATTCATTCTATTCAGAACAGTGTAAGTCAGGATGGTGACTGAGCTCAGACACTTTCATCATCTTTATCATTTGTGCTTTTTGATTATTGCGGCTTTAGAATGTAATTTACTGAAAAATCCTTAAATATGTTATTTTATTAGACAATGCATCAAATTAAGAAACAAACAAACAACCCACTCCGCCGAGCTGCGTGTTACAAAATGACTTATCTCTGAAACCTGTTATTAAATGAGGAATAATACAGCGACCAATAAAATGAGACAAGAAACCGTGAATGAATTCAACAGACTGTAATAAGTCAATGTGAAATATTCATTCATTCATTTTCTGTAGCCACTTGTCCTCTGGAGCAGTGATACCCAACCACTATGCCCCGGGAATTCATCCAATTTCACTTAACTGGTCAGTAAATTATTATTTATTTACTGCAGATAATTAGTCTTGGTTCATCTCTAGTGTCAGAACAATGAATTCCTCCTCCACTAGTTGGCAGAACGTAGATAATTAACCTGCTGCCATTCAACAACAGAATAAATCACAATGCTTCTGGTGAGAGAGCAGGATAGAGATGATACCAGAAAAGAAAAGGGACTCGATCCAAACTGGGTCCTGGAGAAAGTTCTGACACAGTTCAGTTAGAACCAACATGTCTTTGTGTGTTTGGAGGTGGAGGAAGCCAAAGCACCCAGAGAGAACCAACCCAGACACAGGAGAACATGTGTTAGAGCCCGGAACCTTCTGGCTGGGAGGCTTCTGTCCCCCCTGCAGACCACATGTCCTGATGGAGCTGTCCTCCAGGCCGATGATCGTCCTCTCTCCAGACGTGGACCAATCAGCAGAGACGTGAGGGTGGAGAGGACGCGCTGTGACAAATGAGGACAGAGGCTGAGCTGGAATGAAAACGAAGACATGATGAATGGAAAGAGGACCTCCTCCATCTGTCCATCCGTCCGTCTCCGTCTCTAAGGGACAGGATGAGGCGTCTGCAGACTAATCAGGGAACTCCAGGCCTTCCTCTCCATGGCAACACATTCCAGTTCCTCATCAGGGAACCCCAGACGTTCTCTGGCCAGTCTGAGGGGTTTCTTCACTAATACAGTACAGAACACCAGGACTCAATCCAGCCGGAGGCCTCTGGACCTCCTCCCGCTATGAACACTTCAGACTCTTTTAGAGTGAAGTGGTTTCCTCTGTACATGGTGAATACTGGTACAATATTTGGTACTTATTGTTATTTTATATATATTTTTTATTTTTTAACCTATTTATATTTGACTCCGTCCACTTGCAACAGTCACTTTATGGGAGCAGCAGCAACAAAACTATTTCCTTGCAGGATTAATAAAGTTTAATAAAGTATGGTCCTTCCTACTCTGGGTCTCCTTCCAGTGTGAGTCCATCTGGGCCCAGCCACTGTACAGAGGAACCTCATTCCCATTAAAACCCCACCCACCCTGCACACCCACTACTCTCCACCTCCAGAAACACATCAAACTGTGTCTCAGTCATCCAGGTCCTGCTTTATCAGAAACACCACCACAGCTGTTGGGTTTCCAATGCTGTTTCTAAAAAGGTTGGTTTGGAACCCACATGACTGGAGTACCATTCAGATCAGGTTCCTCCAGGTCCAGGTCCAGGTCCAGGTCCAGGTCCAGGTCATAACCAGACCCTGGTCATGTAAAAAGCTCAGGTGTCCAGCAGACATTTGGAGCTGAAACGTCTTGTAGAAACGCAGCAGGTCCAGATGAGTTTGTTTCATCGTGTTTTCTTTTTTTGTTTCAGATAAACTCTAAGTTCTGTTTCTTTTTTAATTACTTAAAGTACTGAAGGAGAAACTATTCATTAATTATTTATTGTTTACTATGACAGGGGCACTTCTTTTGAAGATTATCGTGCGTTTCGAGTATTTTAGGGCAGTTAATTATTCGTGATGTGCTGCTGTATGTGGATGTGCATTAACTCTCAGTCTATTCCTGACTATGAACTCCAGTTCAGACAGGACTTAGTTCACAGATGGATGTGTGTGATAGAAGTTTGATCTCTGAGAACATGAGGATTAACAGAGGAGCTTTGCTCTCATGTGTTTAAGGTCTGATGTATCTTCCAGCTGGGACTAATGTTGCTAGAATCTGACTGACCTTTAAATGTACAGGAGCCCGTCCGGTTTTCTTTACTAATTAAAGGAGAATAAAGGCAGATCTTGAATGGCAGCTTATTAGCTGGAGCTCTGGAGGAGAGAGGATGAACCCAAAGCCCCGGGGTGGGTGGGGGGTAAAGAGGAGCCGGTGGTAATGAAGATGATGATGGGTTAGTAATATCACCTGCTCCCCTCGTTTCACCCACGCTGATCTCCTACATCCATAATTAGACGAGGGTTTAAGAAGGTGATCGATGAAAACACAGCTTTTTAAAAGTCTGGCAGCCATTCTCAGCCCAGCTCCAAACATTCTTATCTTTTAAAGGCAAACCTGAGGCTCTGCATCGATCTGTTTGTTGCTGCAAAACCAAGAGACCCAAATGAGACGAGAAGAGATTAAAATAAGGAGAAGGAGAAGAAGGGAGGAGGAGGCAGGGAGCAGACCCCCAGAGCTGGCTCTGTGTTTAGAGATGAGGAGGTCAGCGTTAACAGCAGCTGATACACAACTAGACCAGCTGCATTTCAAGAGCAGGCCGGTTTCTTAGTCTCACAAGGGTCATAAATGTTTGTTACATGATCCACAAGTGAGTCCAGATGCTCCCCCAGATGTCAGGGTTTCCCCGGTGATGCATCAACACATGAGGGATGTCCCCATGGGTGCCAGGGCTGATCCACATACTGTAAACCAAAACCACGTCCCTGCAGACTCAAAAGACAAAGGAGAACCAGAACCCTGTGCCTAACCCTGTTTAAACTGTTAGTAACTAGTGTGGATGTGTGGTGAGGTGGTGGTAGGAGATGATGGAGTCACTCAGGCCAAAGGTTGCAGCCAAACAACAACAACAAACACTAAATGCTGCAACGTTCGGAAGAAGAGGAAAGTTTCCTGGAGATTAATCTTCCAGAGAAGGTGAGGGATACTCTGCAGCGTAACGCCACCGGTGCTGATGCAAACGCTCGTAACCAGACTGAAAAACAACACAGATTTGGGTGCTTCATTTTGGTGCCACTGAATTTTTAATTACCAACGGGATGGAAGAGAACCTTCAAAATGTCTAAGAACAAAAAAGTTTGTCTGGACTTCACCTCTAAAGATGCAACATGAGGAAACACCTGGAATTAGATTCAACATCTGACCACACATAGCATTAGCATTAGCATTTTATTAGAAGACCAGACATGTAGCGTCTCTCGATAGACCCACGCTGAGTGAGCAGCATCCCCAGGGAGGAGAGCAGCTGATACTCGCCTTAAAAATAAAAAGGCACAGTTTTTGGACAAAGTTTGTTTGTTTTCATTCTTTTAGCACCAATTCAGGTACCGTTACAAAAGTACCAGTTTGGTACTGACACTGGAGAAAACCTTAATGATTCCCTCCTAGTTAGGGAGTTTCTGGGGTAGAGAACACAAGGTACCAGCTCCCCTCTCCACATTAACTCTGACTGAAACATCTACTGGACTGAATCCAGTCGACTCCAGCAGAAGACAAGGACAGACTTTAGGAAACTACAAGGACAGACTCCAGAACATTTAAGACCAGATCAGGACCATTATGAGGCTAAGCTCACTCCATGGCTGATCTCTGGTTGTGTATCTGTAGTCTAACCGTGGGCTCACATGAGCAAGAATAACAGATAATCAAGAGGTGAAGGAATCAAGCTGCTGAAGACGCAAACATCGGGAACAGATACGGCCCAAACTCAGAGTACGAGACTTGCAGTGCTGAGAGGATGAAGTGCAGGGAAACAGGTGGTAAGAAATGTACCGAGTGAACGGCCTTGAACACGAAGGCATCACGGCTCAGAGCAGCTGGGTTCACCGCGTGAATAAAACATCGACTTCACGTCTGCTGCTCCCACAAAAACAGACTGTTGGTTTGTTTCTATCACAGCTTTTAGTATTGATATTAGTAGAACTCACTCATCTGTCTTCCACTCCTCCTCCTCCTCCTCCTCCTCCTCCTCCTCCTGTCTCAGCCTGATGTGGAGGCCGGTTGTTCTCTATCCAGGTCAGATCTACCATGGGACAGCCCATTACTCCCATCAATCAGCCAGGACGGGACAGGAGGACGAGGGGGACGAGGGGGAGAGGAGCCGACAGATTTAAGAGGAAGGAGATTCATGGCTGCTGCTCCTCTCCACCGTCAGACACAAAGAAATAAATAATAGAAAGAAATGCTCTGAAATCAGTTTGACAGCTGCTGATTTATTTCTCTGGACTTTATGTCATTAACGTTAGAATCAGTCTTTACTAATCACTCACTCAACTAAATGTGAGTTTGAGGCTTAAGGTGCAGTTCCTCTAATGACCACTGGTTCCTGTGACAGGATCACATATGTAACATCATTGAGCTGGTAAAAAGGATTTCAGTATATGATTTGAACAAAACTGATTTGATATCATCAAATCTGTGTCTTTCATCCTCTGGTCATAAATCTGAGTCCAGATCAGGACAGAAGCTCCAACTCTGATCAAGATTTAAAAAGACAAAAAAGACCGAGACAACAAAGACAAAACAGTTTGAAAGCTGAAACGTCTCTGAATGAATCAAACTATACGAATGTAGACGTTTACCTTCATTCTTCACGGCGTTTTTCTGCAACTATATGTTTGACTCTGTGGACTTAGTCTAAGAGAATCATCACTGAAACGCCAACTTTTGTAGAAAGAGCTAACTTCACCCTACAGATCAGGTTTTAACTAGTGTTTCTAGACCAAGTAAAACTAGACTGGTTCTAAATAACTGAGTCTTTCTCCTGAATATTGTCGTCATGTTTGGTTCATGGAGGAAAACGCTAGCAAGAGGAAAACGCTAGCCAGAGGAGAGAGCTAACAAGAGGAAAGTGCTAGCCAGCTACACATGATAGAAAGAAACACAACATAACAGCCCCTTTCCTATTGGTGGAAACATGCATCCATCAACCAATCAGGACATGATGTGTCAGCGGTTGCTAAGGAACAGTGAGGCTATATTCAGTCTATAGAGACAGGAGACAGATTAGAGATATTTAGACATTGGATCAGGTTGGACACCTGATAGTTTTGGACATGGTCCTAAATAGTTGGACAGAAATGTGTGATGCATTTCCTGCATTTAAATGGAAATAGATGAAAGTAGTTTTGTTGTTTGCGAAATTTGTCCATAAGCTTTTAAAATGTACACTTTGGATTTACATAGATTTACATTCTAAGTTCTAAAAATGGTTCATAAACATGTTTGTGGTTTTCACAGGAAATAAACAACTATTTCCTACTGGGACTCAATGGTTTTAGTCGGGTTTTAGGTCCAACGTGTTAATACACTTTGTCAGAATTAAAAAACAACTGTAAAATGACTGAAACCAAACAAGGCAATGTAAAGCATTTTTAAGATGAAATATGACGGTAAAAACAAAAGTTGCTATAAACGGCCAATAATAGTCTGGACTCCAGAGGGATAAGGTACCTAGCGACTGTCCTCCTGTCTCTACATCAGAGTCACATAGGAACCACAACAATAGAGCTTAGTAAACCATGGACCACGTGTCTCTACAGATCCAGATCATTTAAAGACTCCTGATCTGCTACAAATGATTGATTATGATCCAGGATTTATTCCAGATAGAACAGAAATCCTCCCGAGATATGATCTGTATCTTAAAGAACAGAGAAATACCTCAGCTGAGACACGAGTCAAGCAGGGATGGAGACAGAGTCTTTTAAATACAACGAAAACATTGGTTATGCAAGAGCTGAAAATATCAACTGAGAGAAGAATAAAAAGGAAATAAACTAGAGGAAGGATTCAGCGTATGAAAAGAGGTTTGAAGGTTTCCAGCTGGCCTCACAGAGCTTTTCTTTTCCTTTCTCATTTCAGAGCAATTACACAAACACGAGCAGTGACCTTAGAGAAGAAAGCTGCTGTATGTGTGTTTGTGTTGGCTATGAGGACGGCTGAGTTCTGCTTCACATGCAACAGTTCAGGCTGATCTCTGGACAGATCACAGCCCAGAAATATATATAAACACAGGCTCAATTATCTCAAGAACAGAACGAGAAAAACCTGTCTCTTTAAAACGTCAGCATGTCTCCAGACGTTCAGGTTTGATCGTTGTAATAAAGTCAGTGAGCGGATAATTAATAAACAGAGCAGACAGATGACGGACGAAGCAAAGGACTGATGGGACAATCAAACCAATCAAAGAATTAATTAGCCAGTAAATGACTAATTAACTTCCCAACCAACCTGCTCCCTGGCCATATGACCAGCTCAGCCACAAACCTCTCACCCTGATCTGATAACACACCTGGTCACCTGAGCCTGGACTCCACCAGACCAGACCAGACCAGGTCCCTGTTCCTCAAACATCACCAAGATCTCATCACACCTGTCTTCACACCTGTGTCCCAGACAGCACTGGAGACCTCATCTCAGTTTCTAACTAAAGCACTCATGAGAGACGATAATGTGAGAAAATCTTACAACTTTATACGTAAAAGGATTGAGAGAAATGTTGGTTCAACATCCAGGACATGAAAACCAGACTGAGAACATCCCCCATGAGTTCTTCCTCTGTTTTTAGGAGTGGACGTTATAGGGGAAAGAAAGGGACGATGCACATTAATGAACAGTACAGTGTAGATGTAAATGTGCCAGGTTATCCAGTCTGGTTTCCATCTGCAGTCTGATTGGCTGGTTGGATGTAGAGCACATTTAAAAAGACACATATCACAGGTACGTATAGATTTCTGGTCACTATAACTGGGATAACCACTTGTTTTTGTTTTATTTGATTATTCATCTTCTTTTTTATGTGTGTGAAGGTTCTCAGTCATTCAGGTCATGGTGATATTAAAGGCGTTGTAGAAAACGTAGAATTTGACTGAATTCTCCCGTCGCCCTAATTCAAGCCCTTTAGATCTTCTTTAGATTTTAGGCATCACATCCACAGAAATGTGACTTTCTGACTTGAAAACCTCATCGTTACGGTTTAAATGTTTGGATGCAACTCTTCAGACTGAAGACTGGATCAGAGAATAATTTAAAGGAACAGTAAAATATAGGATTTCTCAGCATTATCGTCACTTCTGACTTGGATGCTTGAATTTCTGTCTTTTGCGATAAAATCAATAAAATGAAGGTGGAGAATCAGGTTAATGTTTCAGCGGAGGCCGTGACGGGTGTGAGCTACACAAACATAAATGAATGTGAAGCGAAGTAAACCCCTGTGTGTTCATTAGTCAGAGCCATAGGTGTCAGTCATCCACAGCTTCACACTCATACATATTTAGGGTTCAACATGAATGTACGTGGACGGCATCTGTCCCAGCTGAAAGACAGCGAGCAGATAAAGTCCTCCTTCATGTTTTATCTGCAGAAAGCCTCGGCCCAGACACGACCGCGGAGCAAACAGCTCATTAAGCAGACGACTGACCAACAAAGCGCGGGACCATCTGTTCTGCTGACTCGCTGGACTTCACCGCTCCGGCTCCTGATGTTGGATCTATTTATTTACTGTGGGTGTTAGCAGAGTTTCCAGCAGCTTCACCGCCACACTGTATAAATCTGCTTTAGATGCAGCAGAGATGACTCATGGTGTGAGTGTGGTGGAGGAGGAGGAGGCTGGGGAGGGATGGGGGAGACGGGGGGAGGGACAGGGGGGACGGGGGACAGTGGATGGGGAGGACAAGTGTAAGGGTAAACAGGTGGGATAGCTGCCAAGGGAGATGATGGCAGCCTCATAGACAATCTAACCTTAAAAACCAGTATACCACTTACACACACGGACCGCTGAAACGCAGCCTCATCAGCAACAACATCCCTACACACAACCACCACCCAGCCAACCACCCAGTAACACACTAACACCCACTGAGACACACGGCACACCACCCAGTAACACCAACCACACCACTGAGACAACACACCACTAACACCACCCAGTCACACTACACCACCCACCAACACCACCACTGAGACACACAGACACCACCCAGTAACACCACACCACACCACCACACACACGGGCCCCACCAGAACACCACCCACCACCAGAAACGACACCACCTAACCCAACCACCCACCACCCACTGAGACACACAACACCACCCAGTAACACCACCCACCACCCACTGAGACACACAACACCACCCAGTAACACCACCCACCACCCACTGAGACACACAGACACCACCCAGTAACACCACCACCCACTGAGATACACGGACACCACCCAGTAACACCACCACCCACCGAGACACACGGACACCACTCAGTAACACCACCACTAACGACCACAACCTTTTTACTGTTTTTTGAAGGTACCGATGACTTTTTACTTTGGTTTTAAACATCCGTTCCTTTACGTATTTTATTGATCTTTCATATAATTATTGTTGGAGCCTTTGTACTTTTAATATTTTTATAATCAGCTTGTACGTTCGCTCCACGTTTCATGTTACATCCCATGGAGTTTTGCATTTGTGTCAATGTAAAAGGACTTGACTGCAAAACAAATCTGCCAAAAGGTACAAACAAAAATCACCTGAACCAGAACCTGGAGAAGAATCCACACTGCTTCACACGTCTGAAGATCAGGAGCTTAAAGAGGGAGGGAATCCATCCATCCCTCCATCCATCCATCCCTCCATCCTTTCATATTATATAGAGGCTACATCTGACCAGTGTAAAACCAACTGAAGGAAGAAGAATCATTCTTGTGTGAGTGGATTTATGGACGGTTGACTTTAAAAAGCAGAATTCATTCTATGTCCAGACTGTGGCAGTAACCCTCTGTGTCCTGTTGTTGTTGACCTTATTTATGAGGAAGTCACTCATCAGCAGCTACAGTAATGAACATTGGACTGTTCTTAAAGACGCTGTAGATGCTCTGAATGTATAGATCTGCCTCGTGTCTGTACAACATCTCATGCTGGAAATGTATAGAGCAGAATACACTGGTACAGTAGGAGGAGGTTTGGTGTGAAGCTGCATCCTGGGTCAGTGCTGCAGTGACTGAGCAGACAGAAGAAGAAATGAGGATAAAAACCATGGAAGAACATCAGTGATGTAGAGGAGGAGGAGGAGGAAGAGGAGCCAAACCTAATTAATCATTAATTAACTGCTTGAACTTTCAGCGAGGCTCGTTTCTGAACCGACTGCAGATGGGTCGTAAAGCACGGCTCCAGTTAAAGGTCAGAGCTGGAAAATATTTTCAGAATCAACTGGTTTCATTTAATTAGTCGACTTTCGTTATCAATAATTAACCAGCTCACGTTCAGACGCTAAAACACACAAGACTTTATTTGCTCCGTGTTAGAGGCCAGTGATAGAGTTCCCTTCAGTATGAGCCGATTATCTCAGCCCTCGATTCCTCCAGAATACAGATCATTATATAGAGTTGTTACTGATGCTATAGAAATAAGATAAATATCTCTGTAATAAAGGCACAATTTTCATTTATCTTGACCTTTAAATGTATTTTCTACACTTGCATTGAAACCATTTTACACTGATTTTGGCAACACAACAAAAGTTTGTGCCTCATCTATACAGCTCCTAGAAAAACAAGCTTTAAACCCAAACTGAGATTAGATGAGAGCTGCTAATTTCTGCAGCTCCTCACCCTCGTCTGCATCCTCCATCTCTGGAGTTTATTGCAGTAATTCCTCCTCCTCCTGCGCCTCCTCCTCCTCCTCGTGGCTGTGTAAATAAACCCTCCTAAAGCAAGTCCCCGGAGCAGCGAGCTTCAAGTATCTGCCTGCCTCCTCCGCCCTGTGGAGGTGATACGTCTTAATATCATTTAATAAATGTATTCCGCTGATATCTGGGAACCACATTAGAATGAAATTGCTTCAATTTAACTTGGTTAGAGCGTTCGTGCTGCTCATCACCCGCATCCAGGAGCCACATACATGGATAGTGATTAGTTTAGATCATCGCTCCACACTCAGCAGGAGGTCTTCACGGCCTCTGACCAGCACCGCTTCACTCTCAGATCATCTCCTCACCATAACACTGATCAACCGGATCAAGGCCGGATCCTCTCAGAGCAGCACACAGATGGAGTCTGTTCACTGCTGACAAACACAAACTAGTTCCAGCTGCATCAAAGCTGCTGGTGCAGAGAGAGCGTCTTCCTCTGGGACGGAGGTGGATGAAACATCACAAACAGAGACGTGTGTTAGTTCATCACACGAGCAAATAAAAAGTAAATGAGGCTGAGACGGAAACATTCACTCAAACAGGAGGTGATCTCTGACTTCAGGTTACATTGATGCATGACTCTAATTATATTTTTAAGAAATTCAGTTTTCAATGAAGCATCGGACGGAAAAGTTTAATAAAAATCACCTGATGCAACAGGAACTGAACCATGTTTACTTCAAAAACTTTAAACTTTTAAAGCACCTACAGGCTTCACATTCATTTATCAGGAATTAATCCAAACCTCGTCCTCCGTTAGCACCACGTTGGCACCTTGTTAGCACCCCGTTAGCACCCCGTTAGCGTCTTCTGTGAGAGGTCTCTGTGAAGCTCCAGCTCAGCATGAAGAGCTACTGCAACAAGAACGTCTCAGATCACAACCACAACTTCACCTGAGTCTGAAGATCTGCCCCAGAGTCACAATAGAGAATCTATAGAATTTGCTGCATTTGCATTTAACTTCACAGATACTGAAACACTGATAAAGTCTGGTCCTTCCATGGCTCTGGTCTACAGTCTGACGGTTTCTGAACCTTGAGCCTAAACCAACGCTCCCTGACATCTGACTGGATGTTGGATTCTGTTTAAAGACGAGCGGCGGCTGCTTTAAAATCGGAGCGTGACCTTCTGTGTTGATGGATTCCTTCTGATTCAGTAATTCTCTCAGCAGCTCATGTCAGACACATCGATCCGTTCCCGTATCACTCTGTATTTTGTGGGCTGGAGTCATAAGCTGGGTATTTCTGAGTTAAGCTCTGAGTCGTCTGCTACACCTGTTCACACGGAACCATGAGAATAAATCAGACGTAACGTCCTCGGAGCGGCCTGACTGGCTACAGACGGATGCTGGTTCATTCTTCATCAGGAAGCAGCTGATATGAAGCTGTGGACTCGGCTCAGTGAGCAGAGCAACACAACCAGGCCGAGGGTTTCGTTGTGTTTACCGTGGTGGGTTGAAAACTAACGGCGGCGTTTTTACAGAGTTAGTTCACTTCACCACAACTGAGACTCAACTACACAACTCAACTGGCTCCAGACGAACCAGGGACCAGGACCAGGACCAGGACCAGGACCAGGACCAGGACTAGAGACCAGGACCAGGACCAGGATCAGGACCAGAGACCAGAACCACGACCAGGACTAGAGACCAGGACCAGGACCAGGACCAGGACCAGAGACCAGAGACCAGAGACCAGGACCAGGACCAGGACTAGAGACCAGGACCAGGATCAGGATCAGGATCAGGACCAGAGACCAGAGACCAGAGACTAGAGACTAGAGACTAGAGACCAGGACCAGGACCAGGACCAGGATCAGAACCAGGACTAGAGACCAGGACCAGACACCAGGACCAGAGACTAGAGACCAGGACCAGGACCAGGACCAGGACACCGGTTCCGTTGGATCTTTTTAGTCAAACACATTAAACTACAGAAACTACATAAATTTCAGACTTCCGATATCATAGTGTTCACGTTACAGGTTAACTCAGAGGAGAAATGATACGTTTGGGATATTTTCTCTGTATTTTTTTCATTTTCTCAGCAGAAATTTCTGAGTTTTTGGACTGAGTGGGTCGAGGCTGGAAGGAAAGGACCAACTCTTTATTTATTCTCCTCATGTCATTAGCATGTGATGTGTCCTGGACACGTGAAGGTGAATTAGACATGAGTCTGAACACAAAGTAATCACATGGAGCCCAGATAAGAGCCGAGATCATCAGATCAAGATAAGAACAGATTCTGATTGTTTCATCCGTTCATTTAAAGGTTCTTCTATCACTTACAGGTTCCCCACAGTCAAGAGTAAAAATGAAGTAATAATACAGATGAGGACAGTAGCTACAGTAGCAGAGACTCACTAACACGAACACAAACCTGAAAACACATCCTCACACTCCAGCTCCAGCTCAGCCTGCAGAGCTCACATGAAATATTCAAGCGGACCAAAGACCAGGAGCAGGAATCTAACTCTGTCTGCAGCTAGAGGAGGTCCACCACCAGACACACAACACCACCAGACACACAACACAACACCTGACACACACGAACACCTGACACACACAACACAACACCACGAGACACACAACACAACACCACGAGACACACAACAACACCTGAGACACACAAAACCTGAGACACAGATCTGAATGAATAAGAATAACAATGAAACTTTTCTTTCCTAAAACATTGAAACCAGAGGCTGCAGATGTGTTTTGAGGCCTCGTGCTCTGACTGAAGCTCCTCCCCCCGTCCGTCCGTCAGTGTCAGCACATTAACATTCATCATATTAGATCATTTGACAGCCTGTCCTACTGCGCTGCAGTGAATGTTGAATGTGCTGCTCTGAGTGTGTTCAGTGTCTCCAGGGCCGGAGCCTCTCACATCTTTAACATCCTTCATATTATTTCAGATCACAGGACGTTCCCTCTATTAAACCTGAAAATAATGAAACAGCATTTTGTTCCTCATAATTCTCTGGCGTCTCTGGAGTGAAAAGCCACCAGCAGCAGCTCCAGTGACTGTGTTACTGCAGCAGCAGCACGGTGTAATGAAGCAGCAGCGTGGCCTCCTGAGAGAAACCACACCACTGAGCTCCGGCCGCCGCTACAGATGAGACAAGACGCTGCCCCTTTGTTCTGCAACGATTTCTGCTGGAGAATTAATGGACAGAGCCCAGAGTGATTTGTCTTCGATTGACTGGTGGTTCTGTATTCTGCTCAGCTTCTAACTTTATGTTCATTACACCTAACACGAGCCAACGTGAGGCAGAGACTTCCTGTCAGGTCTGCTCAGGAACGTTTCGCCTTCTTTTACTGGATCGACCTCGAGACTCACGAGCAGCAGCAGCAGCTCACGTCTCTGAGGGGGGAGACCAGGAACCAGGAACCAGGAGCTGAATACAGACCAGGAACCAGGAACCAGGAGCTGAATACAGACCAGGAACCAGGAACCAAAAACCAGGAGCTGAATACAGACCAGGAACCAGGAACCAGGAGCTGAATACAGACCAGGAACCAGGAACCAAAAACCAGGAGCTGAATACAGACCAGGAACCAGGAACCAGGAGCTGAATACAGACCAGGAACCAGGAGCTGAATACAGACCAGGAACCAGGAACCAAAAACCAGGAGCTGAATACAGACCAGGAACCAGGAACCAAAAACCAGGAGCTGAATACAGACCAGGAACCAGGAACCAGGAGCTGAATACAGACCAGGAACCAGGAACCAGGAGATGAATACAGACCAGGAACCAGGAACCAGGAGATGAATACAGACCAGGAACCAGGAACCAAAAACCAGGAGCTGAATACAGACCAGGAACCAGGAACCAGGAGCTGAATACAGACCAGGAACCAGGAGCTGAATACAGACCAGGAACCAGGAACCAAAAACCAGGAGCTGAATACAGACCAGGAACCAGGAACCAAAAACCAGGAGCTGAATACAGACCAGGAACCAGGAACCAGGAGCTGAATACAGACCAGGAACCAGGAACCAGGAGATGAATACAGACCAGGAACCAGGACGTAATGATGGAGGCTGAACGAGGCCTGGCTGCATAGGATGGAGGGAAGATGTGTTTATTAAAGCTTCTGATCAGGAGAAGATCCATATCATCAACAAACTGTTAGCTTAGCACACAGAGTGGAGGAAGCTTTTTTTAGCAGCTAGTAACCAGCTAGTTAGCAGCTAGTAACCAGCTAGTTAGCAGCTAGCAGCTAGTAACCAGCTAGTTAGCAGCGAGTAACAAGCTAGTTAGCAGCTAGCAGCTAGTAACCAGCTAGTTAGTAGCTAGCCGCTAGTTAGCAGCTAGTAACCAGCTAGTAACCAGCTAGTTAGCAGCTAGCAGCTAGTTAGCAGCTAGCCCGGCTCAAGCTCAGTGACTAGACGTGCTTCCGGTTTTTAGACTGTCAGATTGCAGCTTCATGTCGTGTGCTGTGTTACAGAGAGAACGAACACACACCATCGCAGGAGATGGAGGACAGCGGGGGGGCCATTATCCAATGAGACACACTCCTACTCTCCACAGCGGGACCATCATCTCCTCCTCATCGCTGCTCGTCTTGTGTGGGCTTGATGACTTGATGACTAAACTTGTTCCTGAGTTGACAGCCAAGAGTTTTACTGCAGGAACTCGAACGGTTTCTGATCTCGTGCTGCAGAGTTCACCTCAAGGTTCAAGGTTCAAGGTTCCAAAAGATTCCTAAACAGGTCTAGAAACCTGTACCTAACAAACTGGACAGGATGGGTACAGTGAAGTAGACATTTATTACACTATTGTCTCTAATGATCTTAAACACTAATCTTCAGTTCATTCCATTAATGTATTGCTCCATCGGTCTGTTCCAGTCTCACTCATTTACTTATTCATTCAGATCTACAGTTTCTTAGATCAAACCAGATCTCTAGAATCTTCCCTGCACGTTTGCATGAATGAAAATAATTCCTTTCAGTCGATGAGAGAAGCTGCAGGTCGAGACGCTTCCACTGGTTGATTCGCTCTGATCCAAAGTTTCGAAACTCCATCTTTGCATCACCTCCTTCCTCCACCTGAGTCTGGTTCTACATCATTTAGATTAGAATGAGTTGACTGCTGTACCTAATGAAGTGGCCAGCGAGGGTTTCCCACCAGACGGACATCAGGACGAATTCACTTTGAGTTCAGGATGAAGCAGCCAGTGATTAAATGAGTTCATGTTGTTGACATGTTGTTGTTGGAGGAGGAGGAGGAGGAGGAGGAGGTATAGGAAGAGAGGAGCTAGTAGAGATCTGAGTGATGTTTTTTTCCTCCTCCTGTCGTATGTAGAGAGATGCAGACGTCGTCTCCTCTGGGCTCGTTCCACATTTACATACCTACACGATAATTTATGGAAAGAGACACAGAGACGATTTAATGAAGACAAACAGCTGAGAGGCTGACAACAGAGACATGACAGACCTCCTCCAGCTTCCTCCTCACATCACAGCAGCCAATCAGAGACACCGAACCCTCCTCCACTGTAACTCCAGTCTTAGAAAATAAAACCAGTTCATTTCCACGCTCACTTCCACCGTTGGAGACAAACACTACAACAAAGAAATGAACGAGGTTTCCAGTCCAGAAGGTTTGAGTCCAGTCCTGAGCTGGATTATCAGGTCTTTATAAGACGTCTCAGCTACTGGACTGAACAACAGACCCAGAAGAGACGTCTCCTCCTCTTCTCACCAAACTCAAACCAAACCTGAATCAAGCTCACGCTGCAAGCTTTTATTTTGAAGGCCCCATCATTAAAACTGTCTCTACCGCCGACCATCTTAGCTCCATCTTAGCTCCATCCTATCTCCATCTTAGCTCCATCATAGCTCCATCGTAACTCCATCTTACGCTCCATCTTAGCTCCATCTTAACTCCCTCTTAGCTCCATCCTAGCTCCCTCTTAGCTCCATCCTAGCTCCATCCCAGCTCCATCCCAGCTCCATCCCAGCTCCATCTTAGCTCCATCTTAGCTCCATCTTAGCTCCATCCTAGCTCCATCTTAGCTCCATCCCAGTGTCACCCTCCTCCTCCCATATCTTGTCTCATCCTCAGAGGGGACAAGTCCAGAAGTCAGAGTTGTTGTCTGGACCTCGTGTGGACGCCGGGCTCCTGAATATTAATGAAGACGTCTGACACGTAGCAGCCTTTTCCTGTCTGTCCACTGTCCCTGAATAAACCAGAACAGACAAATCCTCCTCCTCCTTCTGTTCTCGCTGGTGTTCATCATCATCACCTTCCTCCTCAGAATCTGAGTCACGGCATCGGGGAGCTGGGATCCACGGGACCTGGATTAGCTTCAGTCTCAGGACGGGACGCGTCACACAAGGTTAGAGAGAAAAGGTTCAGTCGTCTCCTTCTATTCCACAGAGAGGTCACAGGTCAACCACCATCTCTCACCTGTGTCTGTCAACGTCTGGTTTATGAATCAGGACAAATATATTCACGGATCAGCTGTTCTCTAACAGGAAACAACCAGACACCGAACCCACGTCCTCCGTGTGAGTCCTGAACTCATTCTACTTCACAAAGACACACAAAGACACTTTAAAGGCTCATTCTACCACAGAGCTCAGAGGAACGTCAGCAGGGACGGATGTCTCCAGGGGTTCTGGCTTTTAAAAGAGACACTCGTTAATCTAAAAATCAAGGTGGAATCCGAGAGAAACAGAAGTTTTATTTTCTTGAAACTGAGACGCTGAATGAAAACTTCTAAGGCAGCTCCACATTTTAACACAAACATCCAGACACAGGCTCCACAGTCACTTAGACCGAAGGAGATTAGCATCGACGTCTGGCTCCAGAGAGACTCAAAACTTCAGGATATTTAAACATGCTTCACATCCATGAGACGGGAAAACCTTTTCTTTGTGGACATGACTTTTATGCACTGAAGTATATGTTTTAGTGTGTATGTATTTATTAGAAATAATTCATATCTAATGCCAACGTGTTCTCTGCAAGACAAAGCACAATAAAAACCTCTGATCCGCGTTCAGTGTTAGAAACCTCTAGTCTGATATGGGACAGTAACTTGTTTCTCAACACGACTCACACAGAAGTCTTGTCTGCTCCAGCTAAAGCAGACGGAGACCCTGAACGTAGCCTTCGTTTAACACTACGGTGTTAAGGAGATGACATTAAAACTAAACCTGATCAGCTCAGGGACGAGAGTTATCGACACAAGAAAAGTTTCAACGTCAGCAAATGGAAAAGAAAAGTAGAGCCAGAGCATGCAGAGGTGGTCAGGTTGGCTTGACATGTCACTGTTCAGAGACTCTAAAGCTCAGTCTGATACTGGAGTCTTAACGACGGGGAAAATCACTGCAGGGACTGACGTCACAATAATCCCCAAAAGAAACTACTTCACTTTGGTCAAAGAAGAAAGATGAAATAGAAAGAGACAAGGAACCATTTTACAGAACAAAATGTTTAAAAACTTCCATCCATTCATCATCTCCACAGTCTGGATGTCAGCTGGAGGTTATGAGCTGATGCATTCAGGGTCCACCTGGAGTTCCAGATGTTAAACCTTCGTAAATGAGCTCAGAGATGATTCTGAAGAAGACGACGTAGCTGCATGGTCGCCGTCGTCAGACTTCAGAGAACTTTGAGTCCTCGTGGAGGAACAAACCCTGTGACCTCGGCTTCTTCCTGCTACGCTACAATCAGCAGCCAATTAGAGAACATCCTAACAGAGACATGAAAAGCCGGCGGAGGGAGGGAGGGAGGGAGGGAGGACATCAGCGGACTGCATATGGAGGCAGCAGGTGTCCACACAATATGACTCCAGCACACACCGGCCTGCTCGATGCCTTATTAATTAATGACGACAGTCCACACAGAGAGGCCTCCACTCACACACGAGCAACAACAGCACAAGGACACCGGGTTTCAGGCAAACAAACATGCAGTTTGAACATTTCTTACAAAGTCTCATAAATGGAAACTGATCGTCAAATAATGCAGAACATGTCCAGTAAATCTAGAGGCTGCAGTGCTTTTTGCTTCTCTGAAACATCAACGTCAGTCTTAGAAGATGCATTACTATGTATCATGAATGAAAATAATCTTAAATGCATTTTAATTCCTTATCCAAGCTGTGTCTGTGGTTAAGTGCTGGCAGGACTCTAGTCAACACTAACCGTGACCTCCACACATGTTACAGGACTCATGTTTTACAACAAACATCACATGCACTCAACTGATTTGTGTCTAAACGTTATTCAAAGTAGTAAAACTTCTCACAGGCTGAACATTGAAACTTTCTGATGTGAAGACAAAGCATACGGGACATGATGGAAACAAGAGTGGGCCTCGGGTTGAACCCTGTGGCACTCCACTTATAAGTGATCTGACAAATACGCTGCAGACCACTGTAAAGATTTGTCATAGGCTCACCAAACTAACCTCTACAGCAGAGAAGATGATGGAAGATGAAGAAGTTTGGAACCTGGTCCTGGTGGAGTTTGATGGGTGAAGATTATAGGGGGCGCTTCATTGAGGACAACTCTAGAGGATGGATTAAGATGCTGGAGATTGGAGCACGAAGAACAAAGAGAAGCTTCCGGCTGTAAAACCAGGAATATTCTAGAAATAGGTTTCTAGGGAAACCCCCCTGTCTTCTATGTCAGAAAGTCGAGCTCTAAATTGTGTGTTCAGACTCAAACTGGGACACCATCGTGTTTTTTCGCCACCTCCTGTGAAGACACACGAAACGAGGAGCTAACGAGCTGAGAGCCAATGAGCCGTCGTCTAACAGCGTTTTGTCTTGCCTCGTGCCGTCTTAAATATGTATGAAGCAACGTGAGGTTCTCTAAGTGGCTTTCAGAACGCTTTAATCCTTTCGGCGAGTTTAGCCCAATGAGGGGTGAACAGGGGCCGCTTTAAAAAGGAGCATCCATTCATTTCCTCTCGCAATTAAAAGTGAATCACGGAGGCCAAGAAGAAGAAGAAGAACTGCCAAGTAAAAGAGGGATGGGCTCAGAACACCTAGAGACTGTCTCCACTATTTAATGCCCATTAACTTAAGACGCTCTGAGGAACTCTGGCAGGAGTCCACCTGCAGCTTCACCAGAAGATCCTCACAAACATTTAAACTTCCAAACAAGTTCTTCTGTTCACGATCACTAACTGGGATGAAACTTTAAATTAAGAAAATAGATTAAACATCTGAGCCAGCACCCAAACCCCCAAACCCCCTCCCAGCACCGAGCATGGCTGCCCCGTGCTCCAGCAGCGATCTATCCAGAGATTATTGATGCCATGAATATTTAGACTTTCGTTGTTTTGATTATTTAGGGCTTTGTCTCCTGTGTGTTGATATACTGCCTTGTATCACTGAGTAGTATTGTATGAACAGTATACGCACAGATGACACATGAAGTTTGGGAAAATAGAGTTCTCTGAATGGAATTGAACTGTTTCCTCGTATCTGTCCAGACTCACATGGACAATGACGTTGACTTGTTTGACAGACAGAACCTCTAGGAGAGACTCAGTCAGTTAGCACAGACAAATTAATATGCATGTATGAAAAATAGTCCAAACTCTTTTCTCTCTGTGGTCCATTAGGTAGATCTAAAAAAAAAAGTCTCCATCTTTCTTCTCTGGTTGAATGTGGACGTGGTTGAGCTGGATCTGGTGTTTGTGGAGGGTTTGTTTCGTGTCCAGTCTGTTTACATCCATCCATCATTAGTGTCTTCTCCTCATGTCACCAGAGTTCAATGTTCTTGATGTGTATGAACGTCATTGTGTATTTTGATCCTCCACCACTTCAGCCTTTTATTTAACATGTGTTTGTCTATAGTTATTATTATTTATCAGTGTGTAGATATGTTTTCTTCCTGTAATAAATTCTTTTTCATATAGTTTTCTTCTCTCATCTTATTCCGTTTTGTATCTAACTTGTATATTTGTTTATATTTTTGTCACTGTACCGACTAGATTTCCCCACAGGGATCAACAAAATCTTATCTCGTGAACACTGTTGGTTCCTCGGTGCAGAAACATCATCTCTCTTTGTTTGTCGTCTTTAGGGTGAACAGGGTTCAGCCTCAGCGTGTTGCCTGGTTTGAAGTGAACAGGGATGTGGTGTTTCCTGAAAACTCTACAGAGTTTGTCTACAGCACTGAAAATTAAATGATTAAAAAAAATCCTGCACAATCCAAACCTTCATGGAGGTTTTCAGCATTTGAGGTTCTGGTTGGTGGCGGCACCAGAACCAAACGGTCGTCATAAACCCACATGTACACTGGATGATACTTTACACAACACGGCACATAAAACTCTACAACACAAAGCTTTATTTAGATTGTTATTCATATTTATATCAGTCTGTTCAGGCACATTTTGACTTTTATACCGAGCATCTCTCAGTAAATAAAACCACACTGGACTACATATTCTATTCTATTCTATTCTATTCTATTAAGAAAGAAAGAAAGAAAGAAAGAAAGAAAGAAAGAAAGAAAGAAAGAAAGAGGAATTTTAAAAGCACATTTCTTTTCTCATCAACTCATCAAATAAACCTCTGAACTCAGGGAACTTCAGCCTTCAGGATGTTATTCTCAGGTTCGGGTATTTATTTGATCTTCTTTCAGTTTTTATGCTGAGCTGAAGGTGAAATTGGTGAGAAACAGCCAAACAAACCGAGCCTCCTGTTGGACGTATTCATCAGTTCCAGACATTTCTGATCTGATTCTGGTTTGTGATGACACCAGAACCAAACGGTCACGGTTCAAGCCAGAGGAAACGAGTTTGACCCTGAAACTGTGTCTGGTTAATATTCCTGCAGTTTATAAGACAGACTTTCTATTTCCAGAGACTCAATGAAGCTCCTTCAGAACCAGAACCTGTTGATTGGCTTTGGACTGGTCCTGATCGAGTCCGGCAACCAAACACGGATCAGAACCAGGAGGAGGAGACGCTGCCAGGCCTTGGGCTCAGCTCCTCCTCATGCTGTCTGCAGCTAATCTCCTCCTCACCTCTCCCTCTTCTCCTTCCTCCTGGTAACATTTAATGTTTTACATTTTAATGTGGTTCCTTGCAGGCGGCCGGGCTCACACAGATCTGTCTCTCCAGACTCGTCTTGTTGGTGATGAAATGTTTATAATGTATAAGCAGCAGAGGAAGAACAGAAACATGAGAAGATGAGAGAGGGTTGACTGGAGATCACTGGAGAGGAAAGAGAATGAATCTATTTGTCTGGTAACATCCAGAGGATTTAAAGGACGAGGCCAACGATCCCTCCACAGAGACAGAAACCAGCTTCCACTCCATCTTCTCCAAACATGTTCTCTTTGTGTTTGTTGGCAGAGAAGCCGTAAGAGGATCAGAGTCGGCTCTAATCTATCTCTCTATATATATTCTATTCATTCAAATCTCAAACAACATCCAGAACAGTCAAACAATCTGAACAAACATCAGAATTACTCGATGAACTGGTCCAATGTTCCACATCTGAGGAATCCTTGTGTCCAGTGTGTGAGTCTGTGAGTCCCTCAGACCAAATGTTCCTGGTAACAGCTGATCAGGGTCTAATCTGATCCCATTCAGATCAGAACCAGCTGAGTTGTGAGATGTTGGTGGTTTCCTCTCATCAGCTGATGCTCCAACATTTCTACTGGATGAAGGTCAGGACTTTGACTTGTTCCTAAACATTCACTGGTTCTTCTGGAGAACCACTGGTGTTCTTGGGCTCCTTGTCTTCCTCCATGACCCAGTTTCTCTTCACATTCAGCTCATGGACTCATGTCCTGACATTTTCTTTCAGAGTTCACTGGTAGAATTCACAGTTCATTGGTCCATCAATGATGAGCAGATGCAGCAGAACAGGCCCAAACCAGGACATTAGCGCCCCCATGTTTCATGGAGGGATGAGGTTCTGATGCTGGAATGCAGTGTTGGTTCATCTCCAAACATGACGATGCCCAAACATTTAAACCAAACTATTCTACTCTGGTCTCATCTGTCCACTAAACATTGTCCCACATGTCCTTTGTGGACAGAGAGCAGTGTCTTTGGTTGTTGAGTGGATTCATCAACATGAACATCAGCCAATGTGAGAGAGGCCTTTAGCTGCTGAGAAGAAGTACAGGAAGTATTCTTGGTGTTTTTATTCTGCTGACCTATGATTTCCTTCTTGGCTCTGTGTAGTGATGCTACTGGATAATGAATTTCCTCCAGGATCGATAGAGTATCTATCTATCTGCTGCAGCTGACAGTGACTGAGCCAGAATAAACAAATAAATTACAGCATATGAAGGAACATTTAGTTGAGTGCAACAGAGGAGAGTTTTTAACTGATTCTGGACAAAAACAGAAGTGAAGGAGGAGGAGGAGGAGGTAAATCAGGCTCCAGTTAACCAGATCAGTCCATTTAAAAAAAAAAAAAAAATCTTGTTGACCTCTGACCTCCTTTATGAACCTCTTTGTCCCAAGGCCTATTTCTCTGCCTCCTGTGTAAAAATGCCATATAATAATAAATGTGTTATATGTTATTATATCTAAGGGCTGTATGAATAATTCTGGTCACCTGTGACACAAACACCAGTGAAATTGCTACAACAGTGTCAGAATAAAGATAAATGTTAGTGTGTCAGAGAAAATTCACCTGGAACTAAGTAGAAAATATATATATATAAAAAGACATGATTTAGAGTAAAAACCAGCCCTGATATGTGAGTTAGTAGCCCAGTTCAAATATGAATTAGTAATGTATAACCTGATGAGTAATTGTGCTAAAGTAGATGGTAAAAAGGAGAAGTTTTAGCCCATTTATGTCCAGGCAGAATCACTAATTATTTTTGTCACATTTTAGCCACATATGTGTCATTTGACCTTTCTCAGGTACCAGTCTGAAAAACTAATTTAGTTTCACTGATATATCACTAAATACAAATACAACAGTTTTGACTAATTCACCCAGACCGTGTGTAAAATATATCGACAAACGGTCAATTTTAATGATTGACACCTCTATGAACCAATCAGAGTCTAGAGAATCAAACATGATGCTAGAATTTGACCCTACACTCCAACCTAGAAGCCTCTTCCTCTTCATTTAAACAAACGGGAGCTTCCTGATTCATTTCAAACTGACTCCGAGTCATAGGAGAAGCCATTAGCAGCGCTTTGTGGAGCTGGAATAAAACTTTTAATCACAGAACAGCAAAGGTAAGACATACTTTATGGTTTTGCGAATGTTATTTTTACGACTCTTTGACTTCTAGCTCTCTAAGTTTTTGTCGCACAGTGAAGAGACAGGCATCATTGTAATCAGCAGGATCTCTGTTTTCACTTTTCACACTCGTTTGTGTTTCTATCTTGATGTGTTGAGGTTAGTAGAAGCACTAAATGAGACGTACGCAGCATTCGTGTTTTCGTCATGTTGAGATAAAATTGCTGGGGTTTTTATTTGTGCTTCGTTTAGCGGGTAATGCCTGATAGAGGCTTTTAGATGAGCTTCTGTCCATCATTTTGGTGAATTACACGTTCATAATGGTGCATGCGCACAGAGCTGACGTCAGGGTCAAAGTGGTTAAATTACAACGACTGCAGCACAAAGCAACATTTTAAAGTGTAACATACAACAACCAGACTATGACATGAAGCTGCTCCATCGACAGGTATCTGCCTGGAGGTGGAGGTGAACATATGTGCTGCTTTATTCTAGAGGATGTTTCCTGGCTGCCTCTGAGCTTGGACATGGCGTCTTAAATAGCAGGACAGTAAATCCACTTGTCTTTCCTTTAAACCCTGGTGCTTGTGTGGAAGTGTCTCTGTGGAGGGAGGCTCTAATTACAGCTGAGGTCGGGTCAGGACACGTCTCTGGAGGAGACCAGGTCTGTGTGCTGGTTTACTCATATCCTCCGTGTCCAAGTCTTTATCAGCGTTTCTCTCCGGCTCGACCTCCTGTTCCACCTGACAGCCGCCTCTGAGTGGGTGTTGATGACAAACACCGTTTCCCAGAGCGCACTGCAGCCGTCCGTCCGTCTGAGCTGGTGTTGGGCCGGTGAGCGGCCGGTGTGACGTCTGGAGCCGGCGGCTCCGAGGCTTCACGCTCAGTGGAGCCTCACGACAGCAGCTAAATGATACTCGCTCAGGAGATCCTTCCTCCTTCCTCCCTCCTTCCTCCTCTTCCTCCTTCCTCCTTCCTCCTCTTCCACCTTCCTCCTCTTCCTCCTCCCTCCTTCCCCCTGCCAGTGCCCAGGCTTTACAATAGTGACGCTGGTCATTTTCTCAGTTTGTCTCTCAGGCCGTTAATAAATAAAAAGGTCTGGTCTCAGTCTGCTGCTGTTAGACAGATGATACAGGACAGAGAACTGGAACCAACAGAGTGGAAAACTGTTTCCATCCGACAGCTGTTAATGGATTAAAAGCTGCTTCATTCATTCATATTCATTACGGAGCTGTGCAGTGACTGTATGATGTCTGTGTGTCTCATCATATCCCATGTTAGATTTCATCACATTTAACTTTCAGTGGCACATGTTACATATAAAGGTATTCTTTATTCGTTTCTATCATATCTATTTATTTCTCACATTTATCTTTCATCAATGTACAGTCTAATTCTATTCTATTCTATTCTATTCTATTCTATTCTATTCTTTCTGTCTTCAGTCCTTGTAAATCAAACCACTGAAGAGTGAAAGGCAAATGGAAAGTGTGGACAGATTATTAGGAACAGCTACACAGACTAATGCAACAGCTGTGCTACAAACTTGATTTTTAACTTGACAGAAATGTGATAAGTGATGTCTAGTGATTTAATGCTGAGGCTTCAGAAGGAGGTGAAGGGATTCTGAAAAGAACACTATAACAACACGGAGCGTTGTTGAACACAGATTATTAAAAGGCCACGAGGAGAACAACAACCTTTACTGACCTTTGAAACGTTCCTGAGACCTGCTGCTGTTAGATTAATGGTGTTTATGTGATAACACATCAAAATGTCCTAAAAACACCATGAAGCAGGACTATAATGTGTTTATTCATTAGTCACTTGATATTATATATGATGATTTGATTATATATGAAGTGAAGGATTTGAGTAGATTTGGTTTTGTTCATGGTTTCCAGTAAAATATAAAGATAATTTACTGTTGTGTGTAAATATTGTTGACGGTATTTTGTGATTCATGGAGCGATATAAAGAGAAAAAACCTGCAAATCTAATGTGTTGACAAAATGAAACAAACATTTTGAACCTCATTTCAGCCATTATTCAGATTTCTGTTCTGGAAATTTATGCAAATTAGTGCATATTTAAGTATTTAACTCCTCATTTGCTTAATTAAATATAAATTTGTAGAAAACCTGTAACACAAAACTAATAACTGGATTTATGTAAGTAATCAACTAGAGAAGTTTCATATCTATTAGTTAAAAGTTTTACTCTCTTCATATGACGTGTGACTGAATCCATTGATGCAGGAGCAGAGGAGGAGGACGAGGAGGAGGAGCAGGAGGAGGAGCAGGAGGAGGAGGAGGAAATCCAAAGAGCTTCTTTAATCATCATCAGTCCCGGCCGGTCCAGGCAGACCTGGTCAGACGGCCAAACCAAAAAGCCCATCTGCTCCTCGTATCCCTCAACAACGAGCCTCTAATCTGAATAAATGGGCCTCGGCCTCATAATGGCTTCGCTCATCACACGGAGCGAGGAGGACGGGATGAAGATGAAGAGGGGAAACGAGGACGAGGAAGATTCAGTCTACAACTTTCATGTGTTTGTCAGGAACGTATTGGAACAGACGAGGTTTTATTTAGAGAAAAGGGTTTGGAACTGTCAGACTGAATGTTCTCACCAAGAGGTAAAATCCACAAACATAAAGAACGATGACGGGACGGAACGATAGAAATGAGACAGGATCAGTGATGAGGCTGTGATGGAGTCCAGAGAGAAACCAGATCTGAACAGACGATCGCATTCAGATGGAAAACGGAGAGAAGTGATGTGGAAAGACTCTGTGGACGTGTGACCAGTCGACTCCTCCAGCTTTAAAAGAACAACAACACACAGCGACAGCGGAGAAAAGATCGATCAGACAGAACCCACTCACTCCGAGGGAACATCTGGAGAACGAGGCCACGTAAAAAGAATTCTCGATTTATTCACAGGCTGATCTGAGCTGAGTAAAAGCTGGAGCTCGACTTCTATCTGAACGACTTTTCTGTTTCTCCCACAAAACAACAAGAGCGTGAACAAGTGAGACGGACAGAACACACAATTCTGATTCTGGTTGTGATTCTGATTCAGACTCACATTAGACCTGAACCTGAAGCTTCTTGTTCCTCAGAGGAACCAGGTCACTGCTGATCAACCCTCCAGCATCACAAAGCAACAAGTCAGTTCCTTATGTCTATTATTATCTCTGCTTAGTCGACACGAAGACGGACGTTCCCGCGGTTTATTTATCTGCGTCCTCCATCTCAGACTCTTTTCACTCAGAAACTTTGAAAACAAACAGTAAAGAAGCCAGAAGCACGTCTCACTGTGGACATGATTAACTGAGGCCGGCTGTGTTCACGGCCTCCTCTAATTGGCCGGTGTAGTGGAGGGATCACTCAGCCCAGAGTTTCCACTTAAAAGACGATCCTGGACCCACTAATCCCAATTATCTCTGAAGTGAGCACTTCCATTTAACAATTAAATAAAAAACAATGAAAACACAGCGCCATTAAAAAGCCACTAGCTGCTGTGATTATGGGCATAATTAAAGTTTCATTTGTAGAGGACACTGAGTCAAAGTTAAGTATGATGACACTTCATCATGATGCTGGCTCCGGCGCCCAACATGATGAATATCTGTCAGACAGAAGACACAGCCCAGTCTTTACACGATCACTGAGCCGCGCTCTGATTGGCTGCTTCTTCCTATCAACGGTGGAATCAGTGACGTGGTTAGATCCATGTGGACCAAACAAGAACCAATGAGGGGAAATAAAGAGTTAAAAACCAGGTCTGAAGACATCCAGGTCTGAGTCCCCTGACATGTGGAGCTGGACCCTAGACCTCCTCCACGTGTGGAGACCACCGAAGGTCTAAGGTGCTGAGATCTGGTCACGGTCTCCCCTGGAGGGGTGGGTTCCAATCCCACTACTGACATGGGTTTTAAGAGTCTAGTGTTTTGTTCCTCCCCCTCCATGGACGGAGTAAAGTATCCGACTCCAAACTGAATCCTCCTTCCTTCGTTCTGTAAAACAATAGTCAGAAATAAACTGGATCTCATCATGTCAGAGTCTTTTCATCTGGTTCCTAAATCTGTAAAGTCTAAAGTCTAAAGTCTCCGTCCATGTGTCCCTGGTTCTGGTCCAGTGGTAGGTAGAGATCCATCAGAGACAGCAGCAGATACAGTATTCTACTGACCACATGGTGGCGCTGCTCCAGTGGAGACACATTTTAACTGCACCGGGTGTTTTAATGTTTGGTCTGAACGTGATTTAATTTAAAAACTTTTTTTTTTTTCTGTTGGAATAAGGAGAATTTTGGACAAATAAAACCAGAAGTAGTTCCGTGACTTCCCACCACTGCAGATATTAAATTCAGTTCACTGGTCCTTGACAGCGTAAACTCTCCAGAGGAACTCAGGAGGTTGAAACATCATAAATGTTTCATAGAACGTCAAAAAAAGGCGTCGATGCTCTGAGAGGAAGTCAAACAGGAAAATGTGAAAAGCTCCAGGAACGTTTGAGAGGAGCTGGAAATGATTTCACTGCTGCTGGAAAATCCATGAGTTTCCTCCAGAGAAGGACCCTCGGACTGAGATCCAGCTCCATCTAGACCACATGTCTGGTTCCCTGCTCCTCTGTTTTCTGTCCTTAACCTCCTGCAGCTCGCGCTCTAACGTCGTGTCTCGTACAATGAATCACTGTTTGCTGCTGGACCTGAACCAGCTCAGGTTCAACCTCAGCTTTCACTGCTGCATCAGACACTTCGTACGAGAGCTGGAGGGCGGCTCCACCTCAGAGCTCGTCATCTGTTAAATCTGCTCCATCTGCCCCCGGACTTTACTGTGCAGTCAGTTACAAACCGTACGACATCAGAACGAGCCATAGAGGCATCTGTTACTCTCTTATTGGCTTTCGGTTACTACGCTGCTCTGAGTCACTGTTTTGCATTTGCTGCTTTGAATCCTCTTCATACGAGGTTTACATATCTATTCGTGTTAAACATTCAGGGGAAACGGTTTATTCTGTAAATCCATATTGAAAGTGCTGTTGTCACCACTGTGAAACAATGTCATTAGTTCTTCTCATATTCAGTTTTCATTCATTATTCATTTAAGAATCCAAGTATATTTAGACAGGAACATAAATAGCTGTAAATATTCATATGTATGTATATATTAGGACGACGGCTCCACCTCAGAACACGTCATCTGTTCAGTCTGTTCAGTCACTGTTCACACTTTAAAAAGAAACGCTGACAGAGTGGATGTGGAGGTTTTTCATTCCTGTTTTTGTTGTGTTTGTGTGGACAAGAAAGGAAAATCCGGCATGAAATCCTTTCAACAACAGAAGCTGACAATAGAAAATGTTTTTATGATCAAAAACTTGGACTTGGTCTTTCATCTGGCTTTTTAAAATTCACCCTCCACTCACTCAGCTGCAGCAATAACACGACAATAAACGGCAACAATGGCCGAGCCCCGGCGGCATCCCAGATGACACGGTGCACGGTAATGAAACCATCAAGGGCGTCGCATCTTCACACAGACGTTCAGCCATGTTTGCTTAATAGAGCGGCGCTCTGCTGTGATACGGGACAAAGAGAAGATGAAACTAAAAAAGAGAGGAGGCTCTGACAGGCAGCTCATTACCAGGAGGAAGCAGGGAGCCCCATGTTGGACCACGACGCTGCTGCCCAGGGCGCAGGAGGATGAGCCAGGACCGAACTAATCCCCAACAACAGCCAGACTGAGATCAACCTGAAGACGAAGAACTGAAGAGATCATCTGGACCACGCAGAGAAGAAGAGAAGAAATCTGAGTGGAAAAATACGCCAACGAATCAATCACATCTACTGTCTGAGTCAGACGTGAAGGAACGAGGCTGTTCCCTCCAGTGAACAGTCACTGAACAGCTTCCTTCTATATAAAGGCACCAGTGGTGAAGGGTTCAGGGTTCAGGAGGGAACGTAAACTGGAAGATAAAGAGGTCAAAGAGCAGCACATCCACAGAGACGGCGCATGGAAGAGTATTTAAAGCGGAGGAACCAGAGTTCAGGCCTGGACGTATGTATGTGTGCGACTGGCTCCAGGTCTAAACCCGTCGTGTAGATTTGAATGTTTGTTTGCGTTTAAACGACATTATTTAACGTGACGTCCATCTTTTCTGAAGGAGAACGGGTCGGCCTCATAAAAATGTTCCAGACACTGAAAGTGCTGCTGGCGTCTTGACCTTTCTCTGTTTTTATTCGTCCTCCAGACACAACAAGTTGTTTCTGAACGTCTTCACAGTGTGAGCTAAAGAAAAGTTCTCCTCTCCGTCAGTCATTAACGGATTCGGATCCTGGCCTGCAGCTCCTCAGGCACTTACTCTAAATCAGCCTGGATAACAGTATCTGAAAGCCTAAATGCCTGCATCTGTCCATAGCCTTATATTGTAATTGCTACCATCCTGTATCGATTACACTCAAAAATCCATTGGGCCTAATGTGATTTCATTAAGATACGATCCAGCAGCAGAGCAGAGGCTCCATCTCTGAAGGTTTCACTGCAACATCTGACATGGAAATGGTTCAGGGTTCACAAAGTAATGGAAATCATTCAGGTGGCCTGCAGTTATTCTCAATGCTTTATCAATTATTGTCCCTGTGCAGGGTCACCGCACCACAATACAATACAACACACTACAATAAAATACAATAAAATACAATACACTACAATCTGGGGGGGTAAGAATATAGCGGAGGCGCATGAACAAGTTTAAAATTAAACCCCAGTGTAGCTGCTCTTCCACAGACGGCGCATGCAGAGAGGAAGAGAAGAGAAGAGAAGAGAAGAGAAGAGAAGAGAAGAGAAGAGAAGAGAAGAGAAGAGAAGAGAAGAGAAGAGAAGAGAAGAGAAGAGAAGAGAAGAGAAGAGAAGAGAAACGTCTTTGTTGTGTTGCAGAGTTTTTAAGGTTTGTTGCTTAAAGGTCTAAGCTGAATATTGTTGGTGGATTCTGAAGCTTCTGGACTCCATCGTTCAGCGAGAGAGTAAAGAAAAGCTGAAACCAAGTGGAGCAGAAATACTTCACAGGTTCAGGTTTTAAAATAACGACATGTGAGATGCGACAGCGTCATGAAACCAGACCGTTATCAGACGTGTTCAGCAGCGAAGCCACGTGAACGCCAGCGTGTTTCTTCTTCTTCTGTCTCACAGGAGCAGGTGAGTCAGGACGAGGTCGCGGCTCCACGCTGAGATACGAGCTTTAATACCCACTGCCACGGTAACCTCACATCTGAAGAAACACACCTCCCACAGGGTTCACGTACGACACACAGCGTTTCCACGGTGAGTCACACCAGCAGCGTGGAGGACGAGGAACACAAGTCAAACGAACTCAGACCTTCACGTCACAAAGAAGAAAAAGCATCTTCCATCGTGTTTATATGTTTAGACTCCAGCACATCACATTCATCCCTGAGGCCAGCTCAGATTTCAGATGGATAAAAGAAGCAGCTTCACATACTGTGAGTTTTTAACAATGGACTCAAATATTTTAACTTAAAAGTCAATCTGGAGACAGGACTCGTCACTGTTTCCTGTTCAGTTCCTCTTTTTTTTCTGATCTGTCATTAAAGTTCTTTTGTCTCTGGTCTCTGACCCTGGTGTCTGCATTCAGACCTCGAGACCATTCAAAACAGCCTTATAAGAAACAGGACATCAGCTGATTGACCCACATTCACCAGCTTCTCTTTCTTTCCTCAGACTCATGGCTACAAACCAGCAGCAGGTAGTAAAAACCTACGTCTGCCTGAGGGGACCAGGTCACTCACCGTACTCGATGTCGTAGAACACGATGAACTTCTGCCAGCGCAGCTCCTCCACCAGCGTCAGCATGACGTCGTTGAGGCGGACCGGGGGCCGGGCGGCCAGCGTGTAGCGCTGCCCCCCGGGGCTGGGGTTGAACTGGCAGGCCGTCCTGGGGGAGCGCTCGCTGTTCCTCTGGACGTACAGGTGAGGGATGTGCATGGCGTCCGTCAGAGACTGCAGAGCGCTGGCCGACGCACAGCCGGTGGAGGTCACCAACGCCAGGATGCCCTGGTTCATCAGCTCACAGGCTGGAGGGGGGAAGCACAGAGACGTGACGTTAAACGGGGTCAGGACCTCATGGTTTTCTGTGGTGGGTTTTTAGGCTGCGCCTCCATAAACCCACTGGAGCGTCCGACCTCCTCCCCACCAACCACACTCTGGATGCAGCAGCCGATGCCAAACATCCAGCCCCCCCGCCCACACACACACACACACACACACACACACACACACACACACACACACACACACACCCCGCCCCCCGCCCTGACTGACAGGTTCATCTGAGTCGTCTCAGTCTACTCAGCCACTCGTGTTGGAAATAAACAGATTTAAATGCTTCCACACTGGCAGTGAATCACGGAGCCGTATTTACATAAATTAGCTGGAAGTGTTTCTGAATCCACTCTCTCTACTTTAACCCATCAACGAGTAAATACGTCCCAGAGAACCAGGACCCGTGCTGCCGTCAGGACGCCGGTCTGCATAGATGCTGCTACGCTAACAGTGCTAGCACACGTCCATCTTTAACTGTCTACATTCACTCCCGCTCTTAATTAAAATGTGTCTCCAGCCACAACTGGAGATCTGGTCTCAGTCTGTGTGTCAATCAGCAGCGCCACCATGTGGTCATGTTGCACCAGCTGCTGTCTCTGATGGATCTCTACCTACCACTGGACCAGAGTCATTTCCTGCTTCTCCTGTAAACTCCAAACGACACAAGCTGCCATTGTTTCTGAGCACCAGCTCTGAATCTAGTCTGGGACGAGGCCGTCTCCGGGGGGGACAGCGTCTCTAAACCTGCCTGCGTCTTCCTGCGTCCTACTCCAGCGCTGCGCAGGGATTAGTTTGAGTCTGGACTCTTTGATGATGTGTTTTCAGTCCAGCAACTTTTCTGCATCTCTGGGTTTATTTCCACTTTAAAGGCTTGTTGTACACCCTGAGGAGATTTACCTGGATGTGTTTGGGATGGGGTGGGGGGGGTCCAGTGAAACCCCCCCTACTAGAGGAGTGTTTGAACGTCCTCAGATAAGCTCCCCGTGCTGAGGCAGCATGGGGCCCTGGGCTCTCTCCTTTCCACAGCTACATCAAACCCGTTCAGGGGCCACAGAAATGGGAGCAGAGACGCGACACTTCAAATGTGTCTATGTGTTTCAAATAAACTCGTGTTTGTGTTTGTCGTCCTGACCCCACGGCAAAACGGTGCTCTTCAAAACCGGGAAAGACACATCCGGCTGTTTGTTGAAGGATCCTGACAAACACGTCTCCTTCTCAGTTCATTTTTATCTACAGTTGAAAAGTTTTGGTTTGAGTGGCCGTCGCATGTTTTAGACACTAAAGTAAAAACCTGTTTTTAAGTGGGATGAAGTAAAAACCAGTCACCAACCATACGTCTCCTAACACTGTTTGGTTTCCTCTGTGTTATAAACACGTTTGTCTTGAATGGAACCTAAACGATGAGGAGACGTCCTGGTATTAACTCTATAACATGTTCCTGTTCATTCTCTGTTGACTTTATTTTGAAAGTTTCTCTAGTGTTTCATGTCCTGCTTCACTTCCTGTCTGTGTTTTCCCTCCATCGTTTATAATGATTAGTTTCTCCTTGTGTTTCTCCCTCAGTCATCTCACCTGTGCCTCGTTAGCCTCGTTAGCTTCGTTTAGTGTCCTGCCTTCGTCCTTTGTCAGTGTTGAGATCTGTTCTCGTACCCTGGATGTTACCCCTTCATGTCCCCGTGTTTCTATCCAGCTCCTCTTGGTTCTTTGTTTTCTGAGTTACTTGATTCTTTTTGGATTGTTCTCATTTGGCAGAGCTTTCTGTTCCCTCGGGGGTTAAACTCCATTAAACATAAAATCATTATTTCATGTGTGCTGTGTTCAGGTCCTACCTCCTCACCACAGTCATTTAGTGATGCATTCATGTGTTCAGAAAGTGAAGGAAAAGGCAGAATATTTGCTTTCTGCTTCCGCTCCACTACCTGTCAGCGATGTCAGCACCAGGAAAGTTGATTAAAGCGGAGTTTATTTTATAAAATATGACTCAGCACGAGTTGAACAAGAGAACAGAGTGTGTTTTCACCTCGGTTCTGCAGAGACATGCAACTGTTTCTGTTGCATCATCAGGTTCTGTTATTTTTAAATGCTAAGGTGCATGTTTCCTCTCTGGAGAACAGCCTTCAAATCAATTCTTCTACAAAACATGGCTCTAAAGCCAAACATGAAGACTTTTTCTGCTGCTTCGATCTGGCCCGACAGGCAGACAGCTGCAGTTTAAGCCTCTCAGCATCCTTTCATTTCAGGTTAGAGCTGGAGTGTCTCAGCGGGAGCAGATCTGTGCAGACTGAAAGGTCAAGAGATGCTCTCAAAGGGCAGCAGGCATGTTACCACTGAGCTCCCACCAGGGAAACGGAAAAAAGGACAAAAAAATGAAACAGGTGTTTATGCAGGGGCAGGTAGACTTCTAGGAAAAGCTGTCTAACAGCTGGGCCCTGCTTCTTAATGCTGGATGAGTGAAACTTGGCTGAATGTCTCTGAGCTGAGAACAAACAGAGGACAGAGCTGCAGAGGAGATCATCAAAATTCATCTTTATTAAGGGAGCGGCGTAGCGTTTGCTCCGTCAGCATCCGGCGGCTCCAGAACCGCTGACGAGGCAACGAATCCACCAACAAAACTTAAATTGTCTGAAAGATAATGAGACGAACGTGGCTCCTGTGAAAGTGGAGCTAATGAACTTGCACCGAAACGTTCAGAGTTTAATCTTGTATTAAATTAGTAAATGTTTTCCCCCGAAAGCTCGCCAGATAAGGCTGGAAAATAAAATCAGAGCTGATGCCACACATGACTGAGGTCAGGAAGAACGAGGACTGGAGTCTTTGAAGGAGCCACTAATCCACCTGTTAGAGAGATTAACTCGCCTCTTAATGACACTGGCTGACCTGAGGGCTTCAAGACAGTTCAATTAGGAGGATTATTACTGAACATGCTTGATTAAATTAAAATGAATCCAGTCGTATCTGATGGAACGTTAAACGTGGACCAATTCTTGGTTCAGTCTTTAACAGAACTCGGTGAAATACTTGGAAATTCCAAATTTCAACCCCAGTGTTTTTGTACGGAACAAGAAGACTAGTTTTCAATATTTTTAATTTTCATGTAGAAAATCCAGATGAATGAATGTCTCATATCTGGTTCCTGGTCCTTAAACGAATGTAAACATGTATCAGAGCCGAGTCAGACACTTGACAGCGTCCATGTTCTTGTCCCGTAAAGGGTTAAAATAAACCTTATTTTACTGTCTGCAAACAAACTGGAGCCAGCAAATAAAAGTTACATTCATGAAGCTAGGAGGCGCTACTGTTAGCTGGGATGCTAAGACGTGCTAGTGTTAGCTGGGATGCTAAGACGTGCTAGTGTTAGCTGAGAGACTAGGAAGCTGGACAGAGCTCTATTTATTCCAGATCATCCTGTTGTTGAGGACGTATCTCTGGTTCTGGTTCTTTAAACTCCATATGAGAGTTAATCCTGATCTGTCTCCGTCTCTAGTTCCTCACCAGACGTGATGTTGTAAATAGATCGTAGCTGAAGTTCTGCCGCGCTGTTTGTCACTGCTACCGCCTCCTTTAACATTTACCACCCGGTCTAATGCTGAAGACGGTGAAGAGTTCAGCTTTAAGGATAAATAATATTTCCTGAGCAGCGTCCTCCTCCAGCTCTGAAAAAGGAAAAGGTCACATGTCTTCTGTTGATGTCTCTCCACATGACGAGAACAATCCCATGTTTAATGAGCCTCAGAGCATCAGCCAGCACCGAACTCATCGAGGACCAATTAGCATGATATACTAGAATGGGACTAATAGGTTTGGAGGCCCCTGGAACACAGCGCTGGTAGCTGCTGGGATAACTCACTCTGCTGGGTTGTGACTCACTCGCTCTGTGAGTCCACAGTGAGTCACGGTTTATATCAGTGTTAAATGAAGCCTGCACAATATTTAGCTGAAGCGACTCCCTGTGCATCCTAATGACACTTACAGAGCGACTCCTAGCAGACGGCGGGAGACACAAACCATTAAGACTCACAAGGAGACAAAGATCTCCCTCCCTCTGCCCGGCTCCTTATTAGGATCTCTATCAATATCTAGCTTCCACATTAAGTCTCAGAATCAAAGCCGACTCGTCTCCTCCCAGAGCAGCGGCTGAATTCATACGTGCTGCCGAGGCCTGGCGCACGCTGGCTGAATGTCCGATACCACCGAGGAATTACAGCGTAGAGAACATCTGCACAGCTGCAGAACATCTATCACACGTTTTCATAAACAAATCAAAAGATCTGCGTGACTTCAGAGAGATGGGATTCATGTAAACCCGACAGCAACGGACACAAAGCAGCAACTCTCAGATTTAGTTCTGATGACTCAGGTAGTGAGCAGCCATCTTGTCTCGACTGGATCAAAGTTAATGTGGAGACGGGACCTCGTGTTCTCAGAAACCAGAAATGATCTGGTTCCTAATGATCCCGGGGCGTTAGCAGATCATTAAATCATTAAACGAAGGTTCATTTGAACCTCATTGTTCTGATCATGGTGTAAAGCAGGGGTCTGACTGGTCGACTGACATGTGGTGAAGACACACTCACAGTAGAAAGTACTGATATCTAGATTCTTAACCTGAATACATCTTTTAGCTTCTGAACGTTTATCTTCCATATCTCACATGGTGCATTCACTGACATCAAGGACATAAAAAAACATGCTCTACAACTAAGCCAACCGACAGAACACAACAGAACTGAGAGAGAACACCAACATGAGCTCGTCAATAGTTCACAGCATGTTGTTAGAGGCTCAAGATTTGAGATCACTTTCACTGCGGGGAAGTTATTCCGTCCAAGAGTCATAAGATAAGAAAAGAACATATATGGACAAGACACAGAAATAATAAAATAAGAATAAGAATGAGGTAGCAGTAAAAATTAGATATAAAAATAAACCGTCTAACGTACATGTGACAGTCAGTCCGTTAACCATTAGACGACTAACAGGGGGAGGTGTGCACTCTAATGACTGTGGGGATGAGGTGTTGTTCAACGCTTTTTAACGCAAACATCTCTAGTGACTTATGAACCTGATGTTGATAGAAACGTGATTATCAGAGTTTATTGAGGTTATAGTATATGTTGTGTTAGGTGGTAGCATCAGGCGATGTGAGGAACCAGTCTGAAACCTGAAACAAATCTTTTGGAGGATTCTACAAATGATGTGGAGGAGTTTTATTCTTTACGTCATAAAATATGACGGAGTAGAAGAGAAAGGTTCATGTTTCTACACAGGAGAAAACAGAAGCACATTTCTCGTAGGGTTTGTGTCTGCCTTACAGAGACTAAACTATTCTCCACAGCTTTCAACTGCATCTTTCTCAGTGGATGGACTTGCTCTGTTGCCATGGATACCTGTGGCCCAAAAGCCTTGAGAGGAAAAAAAACAAAACAACAAACCAAAACAAATGAGTGCATCCAAAGTCAAGAACGAAGTTGTTCATCAGCGGCTCGACCTGATGAACATGACTCTAGCTTTATTTCATTAATGGAGTCGAGCTCTAGAAACAGATTCTAATGAAACGTTCCCATGAGGTGGAGCAGAAATGAGCCTTAACCTGACGTCTGGACCGAGTCCAGTTTAACACAATCCACTCAAGTCTGAGTCCCGGAGAACTGGGGTTCTCTGGGGTTCTCTGGGGTTCCCCTGGTTCCCCTGGTAAACAGCGCCCCGCCTGGTAAAGTGTTAATCTGCTGCAGCAGGACTGAATCCTCTCGTTTTAACCCCGTCTCAACACCCAGCTGCTGCTTTTAATCTCACCTGCACCTTTTTACACTTTCTGCCTCGGTGAATTAAGACAACGGCTGCTGGGCTGTTTTTAATGTTACTGCGACACAAAGAGAGAGGAAATGAGATTCAGTCATGTGTCACGCAGAGGGCAGGAGAGCGGAGATAATCGACAGGCAGAGGAAACAGATAGCCGGCCGGAATAACAACACAAAGGATTAGGGCTGCTAGTGCTGGCCTTATTCAGCAGACCAGCGGCACGAGACAAAGCACCAAGATTTACTCTTTCTTAATTACTATTTGTCCTCCTGGGCCACCTGCCCTGCCCTGCCCCCCCCCCCCCCCTCCCACCTACTGAGACACTGTTGATTTCCTTCAAGTATTAATGCACAATATTCAAATATAGACAAGGATCAGAGCAGTGATACGCCACCAGACACAAACACCACAAACAGACCTGTTCACTGTCTGAATCTACTGGCAGGAGTACTATGGTACTAGTAGTACTGGCAGGAGTACTATGGTACTAGTAGTACTGGCAGTACTGGCAGGAGTACTATGGTACTAGTAGTACTGGCAGGAGTACTATGGTACTAGTAGTACTGGCAGTACTATGGTACAAGTAGTACTGGCAGGAGTACTATGGTATTAGTAGTACTGGCAGTACTGGCAGGAGTATGGTACTAGTAGTACTGGCAGGAGTACTATGGTACTACTAGTACTAGTAGTACTGGCAGAGAGTGGTCTTTTATAGACTAGACGGGTGGAGACTCCTCAGGAACAACAGCTCTATAATTAAAAGTCATGATGGTTTTTTAGAAGTGGACAGACTCTGATTCCATCTCATCTATGTCTCTCTTCCTTCCTTCCTTCCTTCCTTCTTTCCTTCTTTCCTTCCTTTGTTCCTTCCTTCCTTCCTGCTGTTTCATCGCCCTGTGAAGTTAATCTCGTCCTTCTCTTAATCTTCTGAGCTTGATGTGTCTCTTAGCGTCCGTTTCCTTTCTTCCATCTGATACTTGAGGCTAATCGGCCTTTAGAAGAACACAGTGATAGAACCGGTGGGGGTCCGGGGGGGGGGGGGGGACAGTCAGAGGCCTGGATCCGTCTACGCTTTGATGAGGAACTCATTATCAGATGATTAACGGGATAATATCTGGATTCATTCTGACTGAATCATCACTCAGTGACTTCTGGTTTGAGGTTTCTAGGATGAAATAGTTGAAGACCTCTCTTTTAGCTCTTCAGCTCTTTTAGCTTCTTGTTAGCTTTGCATCATTAGTGGTTTAGATAAAAAACTGAAGGTTGACATCAGAGCTGTCCCTGTGTTGACCCCTGGTCACTTTAATTAAAGTGTCTCTACATGTGTCCCCAGCCAGCACTGCAGATCTGATCTCAGTCTGTAACTAAGCAGCGGCGCCACCGTGTGGTCAGCTGCCGTCTCTGATGGGTCTCTACCTACCACTGGACCAGGATCATCCCGGATGTGTTCACACCTGTGAACCGGTCTGACCTGGTTTCCATGGTTACAGACAAACACACTCTGCTGTTTGTATCTTTGCAGGGACGTTTATTCCTTGGACCATAATTAATTGTTAAGCCCCTAACCCTAAGAATATAATAATTATCTTTACCCTGCAACCAGGTCTTAACCCTGGAAGACAAAAATAAAAACAAGAAGCCCCCTCGCCCCCTCGCCCCCGTCGCCCCCCCTCCATGTCAAACATGGCTCCTTCTGGCCTCAGAGCTCATTTTTCACCTCAGGCTGACGGGGTCTTAATTTCTCTCATGCTTAATTAAACTATCCATCTCCATGGATCTGTAGCTCCATTACCCACAACACCCTGCACCACAACACCACCACCATCCCCCAACCCCCCGCCCCCAACGAGCCGCTGCTGTCTTCATTAATAAGAGGATGAAATGAACGACCTGTAAAGATAATAACGCTGCAGAGCCTGACAATCCCCAACACCACCAGCGCTCTGCAGTCTGGATGCATCTCTTCCCTTTTCACTTCTTTAATGGTGTGAGTCTCCTTCCTGTCAGGCTGTGAAGCTCATTAACAAACCACAACACTGGACTATTTGCAGATTTTCCCTAAATTAAGTTTGACCAGAGGATGGCACCGGAACAAGCTGTTAGCTTAATGAATACAGCTGTTTCCAGAGCATGTAGCATGTAGCATGTAGCATGCTAGCTGCACCACACGCTTCTTTAAATGATTCAGATCTGAAGCTTGGGTCGAGGAACTAACTGGAACTAACTACGTTAAGAATCAGAATCAACATGGGAACTTTATTAGTTTTGTTGTTGTTGCTCCCATAAAGTGATAGTGGCAAGTTCAAAGAGAAATAGAATAAACAAACAAACAAACAAACAAATATATATATATATGTAAGATGCATACAAAATAAATATTGGTCAAATACGTATTCACAGTTTGCAGAGGTAGTGAGCAACACTCAGCCAGAGTCCAATCAGTACGGTCCGTGGGTGGAGCCACAATATCGATGCCCCGCCCACACTTCCTCCAGTGTTTTGGTTTAATTAATCCTACACTGTGCTCTACCTCCACCGGCTACAAGCAAATGTTGCAATATTCACTGAACTTAAAATAAAAATAGTTCTTACAACTGTCATGGGCGCACGGGACCTCCTAATTGAGCGGTTGTCATGGCAACTGGTGGTCTATAGCATCAAATAAAAAACTAAACGTTATGTTAACTACCTAACATGACTGAAACGTTCCATGAAACGAATATTTTTGATTTGTATTTTAGTGTTTTAGTTTGGGCCAAGCTCCGCCTGCTATCATGGAGGGGGTGGAGCTTATGATTTATACTGCAGCCTCCAGCCACCAGGGGGAGCTCTATCAGCTTTGGTTCCATCTTTACATACAGTCCGTGGCAGGAAGGAGCTCCCTGAGTGTTATTGGTCTGTTGTTATTAGTCCTTTTACCTCAGACTGGTTCCTCTAATAAAACATACGTAGCTGCTAGCTCACTGATGCTAGAAAACAAACACAGCTGGTCATGTAAAGATTTGTTCACAACACAAACACACAAGCAGCAGTTTTCAGATCCCACCTCCGTGGAACAGGCTACCATCAGTCAGAGAAACTCTGACTACCAGCCTGAACTACATTACCCAGAAGCCACCACACCTCCACCTCCTCCTTCTGTCCGTGCTGCCATGGAGACGCTGGTTTGTTCACGTGAGTTTTAAACGGGAAAAAGCAGCAGAAGAAGATCAAGTCAGAAATGATTTATGTTGTAGTTCATTTTATTCTCCGACATGTGGAGCGGTTATTTACCGACGCACACACATGAAAGAAGGGAGAACAAACAGCGACGCTTTCACCACGTAAAACTAGTGTGAACAGACTCCTCCAGCCTCTGACTCTGAAGCTGAAGCCTCTTCTCTTTGTGGAGCGTAATTATTTCTGGATATTTGTTCTTGTGCCGCTGACTCCAGGTGAAGGTGAGGAACAGGTTTGTCGTCAATATTTAACTCGATCACAAGCTACTGCTTCTAGTTTTAGCTCATAAACACCAGACGCACCATTTATTATTCCTTTGTTGCTGGAAGAAGAAAGCCACTGAATCGCCTTCATCTTTCTTCTTTATTTGTGTTAGCTGGAGCCGCGGGTTCCTCTCGTCTTTATTTAGCTGCTGAGAGGTTTCAGCTCTTCCCTCATATTGACTCGTGGAGCTGGAACATAAAGAGCTGCTAACTTATTACCCTGCTCTCAGAGCGGTAGAGTCCTGTGCTGGTGTAAATAATAAAGTAAATAATTGCTGTCAGAAAACATCAGCTGCTGGTGTGAGGGCTGGGGTGTGAGGGCTGGGGCGTGGGGGGGCTGGGGTGTGAGGGGGTTGGGGTGAGGTGGAGTGGGGGGTTGGGGTGTGGGGGGGCTGGGGGTGGGCGTGGGGGGGTCGGGATGAATTGGAGATGCTGGAGCAGGTAATGAGTTTCAGGCCTGGACGGAGCTAATGTGTTGCAAACAAAACAAAACCATTAGCTGTATCGAACCTCCATCTCGTCTCATCTGTGTCTCGATATTTCTTCTTAATTTAAAGGTGAACGTCTTCAGACTGTGAACAGCTTTTCCTCTGCAGCGCAACACACACAAAATGTTTGTTTCATTAAAATGTTTGCTGCTCTTTTGATGCCAGAACCTGTGTTTGCTCAGTCCGTGTCTCTCGTCGCTGTGTGTAGCAGCATCGTGTTCATCCACTCGACACTAACCGCAAACAAGCGCTCCCCCGGGGAGGTCGTCTGGCGGCTGCTCACAGGTCAAACTCGGGCGGAATAAAGCTGCTTCCCATCGGTTTATTGTGGGAGGAAGATAATAAACCCTCATACATTATCATATTCTCTTTTGTTTATTTCTTCTCCTCCGAGGATTCGGATGAATCTAAATAAAATATTCACTTAAAATCAAACAAGACTCGGATCTTAAATTGCAAAAAAAAAAAAAAAAAGATCCTTGAAGTTAAAAAAGACTATTTATCTGAGAAGCTGTTATAATTACAGAAGGCCTTGTTGTGTTTGCAGCAAGGGCTTAACTTTGAGTTGAACATTGGGGGGGTTGAGATATATATACATATATACACATGTATACACACGTATATATATACACATATATACACACGTATATATATACACATATATACACACGTATATATATACACATATATACACACGTATATATATACACATATATACATAGACATATGCATATGTATATACATATTATGAACATCTCAAGCACATTTACTGCTCTCAGCTTGTGTTAAATGCATAAATGGCTGTTTACATTATTTATTAGGATTTACAGCAGATACCGCCTATAGCAGTGATCATACACGGTCACGGGATCATGTGACGGAACGCGGGTCTCCCATTGGACACACCGATGGACGCTCAAAAGTGTCCCGGTTTCATTCAAAAAAAGAATTACGATGTTAGGTGCCGGCGACTTCTTAATTAAATGGTTAATATCAAATCTAATCAGTTTTATTTGTATAGCCCAAAGTCGCAAAACTCATTTTACCTGATGACAAAGTCGCCTGTTAACCGTTTTTACTGCTAAATTGAGAAAAATCTACCACGTTGTCGTGTTTATAATACTTAACATTCAGTATCAATAATTATGACATCATAATGGGGGGGTTGTGGGGGCTGGTGTGGATTATTGGGTGGGTTAGTTTCATGTGAATCCTCCATGAGACATGTCAGAGACTCAGACAGTCCTCAGTCCGTCAGTATGAGACGGACTAAAAGAATTCCTACTGATCAATAATAAAAAGCGTTTTCTCAGCGTCTCTTCATGTCTCCAGTGTCTCTGGTTCTTTTCTGTTTGATATGAACTTCACTGACTTGTTGTTGCTCTAAAACTCTGGACTACGACGTCTTCATGTATGAAACGAAGCCAAACGGATCAAGATTTTCACCTGGAGACAAATCACCAGGACAAAGATGAAGGACTGAGACCCCAAACCAAGGAGGACTGGATCCTGGTCCCTGGAGAAACTCAACGTCACCTTCAACATCATCAACATCCTCCAGCCACGGCACTGAACAACAGCAGAGAACATCAGCTACACCCATCCATCCACCCACCTGTCCATCCATCCATCCGTCCGTCCATCCATCCATCCATCCAGCCATCCATCCATCCATCCATAAATGTTCTTTAACTGGTTGTCATCATTAAAACTCGGGGTCAGGTGTCTCCTCCTGGACCATAGCTGGTTATAAAACGTGTTTTCAGACCCACACAGAACTAAAACCTGTTACACAACACAGAGGCAGCAGCCACAACATTATGACCACTGACAGGAGAATAAATAACATGCTTTGGACCTGGAATTTATTCGTGTGGATGTTAGTTAGAGGCAGAACCTGATGAGCATCAGGCTGCAGCAGGTCTGAGTTAACGTTCATGATTTCCACCGTTCATCTTTCAGTTTCTAACATTTACCTGCAGTAAGTCACCAGGTATCTGTTTGTCAGGGACGTGTCTCCAAAGCACAGAATGAATCCTTCCCACAGAACAGAATTAAACACTTCATTCCACTCACAGGATTCCTCTAACGGATGCAGGCGAATTTAACCTGAATCATTTATGTCCGTGCAGCTCAGACTGATGGTCTGGTCTGTTAACGTGCAGCCGTGAGTTTCCAGGGACGAGGTTTATTTGTGATGGCTCAGAAACACGTGTCCACCCAGAGACAAAGTCCACCAAGCACCAAACATCTAATAGATGCTGTTAAACAAGCAGCATAGAAACACTGTGGCGCTGGGATCCATCTGATGCTCCATGAAACTGATTTCCTTTCTCAGCCAACACTGAGTATTTAAAAACATTGAAGTATATTCATCTGAAGTATATTAGTAGTGGCCTCATTTACTATAGAGCCGAGCTGATACCACAACAGAAAACCAGAGACAGTCATACAAACATGTTAAAATGCTGTTTAAACATTAAAAATAATAAGTAAAATAATAAAACCACTGAGTAAACCTACAGAGTGAACCAAGTATGGATATGTCGGTATCAGCACATCACTAGCGTCTGGACTGAGACTCGAGCAGCTGCCTCACTCCATCACTTCCTGGTCCACCGCGTACACGTCCAGTTTTTCTGAGGACTGAAGGAAACCTCGGGGACTCCTGGCCGGCGGAGTGGAGCCTTTCTCTGAGAATAAGAGGCTCTTCTCTGCTCACGACTGAGAAATCTCAACTCGATGCAGGTGGACTATGACAGAGCAATTACAAGGCTGGAGAGAACATGAGGAGGATGAGGAGGATGAGGAGGACGGCGGTGAAGGTTATCTCAGGGCAAACCTGCAGTGGACTGAGAGCTGAACAGCTGAGGATGGAAAAGATCTCTAGGACAGCAACGCGGCAGCTTCTGCTCGTCTCTCATGTTAGCATGTTAGCATGTTAGCATGTAACAGTCAGAGGCCTCCTTTTCCTTTTGATTTTCTAAATAATGCATCTTGTTCCTGAAGCTTTTCTTTCCTCCGACAAAGCAAACAGTTCATTTTTACGACTCAAGGAGACAAATTAAAGGTGAAAGCAGACGTGGTTGTCATGGAGGCGGTTTGGGGACAGGGTGGGGTGATGGGGGGTGGTTCAGTGAGGATGAACCTGGCCAGTGGATGATGTTTTGAGTTTGTTTGTGTAGCTGTCGGCAGGTGAAGCGAGGAGTTGATCCTGGCTTTTCCTGGTGAACATCTATCAGCTGATTGTGATGAAAGAGCAGCTAATCAGTTCATCCCTCACAGCAGCACGCTGGGCCAGAGGCCAGAGGCCAGAGGCCAGCCTCCTCCTCCTCCTCCCTCCTCCTCCTCCCTCCTCCGCCTCCTTCCTCCTCGTCCTCCCTCCTCCTCCTCCTCGTCCTCCCTCCTCCTCGTCCTCCTCCTCCTCCTCCTCCTCCCTCCTCCCTCCTCCCTCCTCCCTCCTCCTCCTCGTCCTCCCTCCTCCTCCTCCTTCCTCCTCGTCCTCCCTCCTCCTCCTCCTCCTGCCATGAGGTGGGGTCAGAGGTCACGGCTTCATCCCAGAGACAGAGCAGCCCTGGACATCAAGGACGCACATGACAGAAGAGAGAGGACGGAGGGAAGAATAGGACAAGCAAAGACTGAGCCAAATGAGAAGAGGAGGAAAGAAAGAGGAGGTGAAGATAGGAGGAGATGGAAAATAAAGGTCTGAAGAGAGGAGTGACGACAGGTCAAAAGAGGAGGATAGAACTGTGATGTATGGAGGAAAAGTAAAGATGGGACTGAAAGTAAAGAATAAGAAGAAAATGAAAAAAGACAGAGGAGGAGGATGTGGAGGAGACGGAGGAGCAGGTTTTCTTCATTTCATGAGAGGATGGAGGAGGAAAGAGGAGAAGATGCTGAAGATGGAAGGAGGAGGAGGAGGAGGAGGAGGAGGATGGGATCAAGGAGCCTGAGGAGAAGAAGATGAGGAGAGAAGGATGTGAGAGATTCTCTGTGGATTTTTGCGTCTTTGAAAGGAGGAGCATCTTTATTACCACGAGGAGAGCAGAGAAGGAGCTCTGCATTTATTATTGATGGGAGGAGTGTGGAGAGTAAAGACTGAAGCATCAAACAGTGTTTGTTCAGCTACAGCAGAGGAGGAGGAGGAGGAGGAGGAATGTGATGAAGAGGAGGAGGAGGAGATGAGGAGGAAGAGGCCTTGATGCTCCCCAGGGTTGCCTAAAACATGCCTGATAACAAGCAGATATTAAATTCAGACTAAAAACCTTAAAGTTGAACCATATTCTTTTAATAAGTAAATAAATAGAGGGTTTAATAGCTCCATTACTGGCAGAAACAGAACAGAGGCTTCGTTCCTCCAGTCGCTTCACACATGGTGAAGAGGGTTAACTGTGCAGAGGTGTAAATGTTAATGTGAGCATCCACCAGGCTGCAATAAAAGCCACAGAGAGCTGCAACACTGGCTGATTAAACAAGACAGAGAGCCAAGGACAAGACGCAACAAAGGCCATGAAACGTGGAGATGACTCCACTCATGGACACAAACAGAGCTGGAAGAGAACAGCACATGCAATCACCCCTATATGAATATTAATCACTCCAGAGATGTTTGAAGTCAAGTCCTTGAAAGCTGCTCAGTGGAACTCAAGGACACAACGTGGAGTCACCAGGAGGCGTAAGAAAAGAGAAAGAATGCAAACGCACGGAGGAACCTCCCAAGGTGAAAAAACGAGCAAAACAAAATAAAAAAAAAAAAAACAAAAAAAAAGGGCATAATCATCCAAAAACACGGATACTGAAATGGAAGTTGAGAGATATGAAAGAGACGACACGACGGGCCGGGAGATACTGGAGGAGACACTGGAGGAGACACTGGAGGAGATACTGGAGGAGACACTGGAGGAGACACTGGAGAAGATACTGGAGAAGATACTGGGGGAGATACTGGAGGAGATACTGGAGGAGATACTGGAGGAGATACTGGGGGAGATACTGGGGGAGACACTGGAGGAGATATGGAATCGGAGGAGATACTGGAGAAGATACTGGAGAAGATACTGGGGTAGATACTGGGGGAGATACTGGGGGAGATACTGGGGTAGATACTGGGGGAGATACTGGGGGATATATGGAGTGATACCATCCTTTGAACCTGAGGAGGAGTGAAATTAAACCTATTAAGGACTTAATGTTGAGTAAGTTTCCCCCTGTATCGCCTCTGTGAGATGGTTCCTGATAATATACGGAACCGTTCCTCTCGTTTATCTCACGTCCTAAATGATCAGAAATAACCCTCTGTAAAACATGGCTGTTGTATGTGAAATGCAAGATAAGTAAAAAAAAATCCAATAACTGGGTTCTGGTGTTGGTCTTTGACATCATATTTCTGGGTCTAATCAGAAAGGGACAAACAGATGTGAAAGCCTTTCAGAAGACAGATTTATTCCTCTTCTTAACACGCCACAGAGCTGGATGGTTTGAAGCTGGAAGTCTGACAGCTCATGTGACTCTTTAATAAGTTTGTTTCATTTTCACGTCAGTTAATTCATCGTCACTCTATCTCAGCTTTTCTTTTTCTGACACCTACCAACTAAAAACACAAAAGAAGAACGTCTCTCATCTCTGATAAGAGAACAGTGGATTTCAGGAGTGAATACAACTTGAACTAAAGTCAGATAACAAACCAGCTTCGCTGTTATTCTCTGATAAAAAGGCCACGTTCACAGGAGTAATAAAAAGACCGACTCCTATTAAATCACTGAAGTCACGGACGCCGGCTCAGAAGAGACGGTTTGTTCATTTCTGCTGCCTGAGATCTGAGATGTCACAGCCCTGGTGTAAATGTACACTCAGTGGCCAATTCATTAGGTACACCAGCGGAACCAGCCCGGCTCTGGATCTCAATGAAGGTTCTGGTGTTGAGACTATTTTGCAGATACTTTAAACTCAGGTACAGACGAGGCATGTCTGCACGTTCCTAATATTCTGACATAGTAGTCAGCGACTAAATAACGGAAACACTTTAGAGTTTAAATCAGTCCAGTTTAACAATGATCATCCAGGTGAATCACCTCCTTTCTGTCTCTGTCTCTATATTAACTCTACAGTATTTGAGTTGGAATGAGTTCCCTGGTGTATCTAATGAAGTGGACAGGGAGTTTTCATGTGTGCGCTCTGTGAGACAGGAGCAAACAGACGGGACGGAGATGAACATCGTGACATGACGTCTAAAATGTGTGTGTTGTCATGATTATCTTCTCTCGCTGGTGTTCAATCTCCTTCATGGAAGACTTGTCAGAGAGAGACGGCAGTGATTTAAAACACATCCTATCTCCATATAATCAGCACACACGCCTGCTAGTCCATGTCAACAAGCAGCCGGCAAGACGGAAATAAGGTGAAGGACAAACAGACCGAGGCTGGCAGCTGTAATAAATCCTCCCACCAACAGTTTTTCCTTGTTTCTGTATCTGAGAGTCGGAGGGTCAAATCAATACCTCAGTCAGACCAACTCTGATCTCTTCTTGGGATTGGTGTTTTCTGAGGAGCTCAGAGAAAGAGTTGTTGTTGCTCATCAGGCTGGAAAAGGTTCCACAACCATCTGTAAAGAGTCTGGAAGCCACAAATAATCCACAGAGAGTCAGACAGATTGAAGACGACTGTTCCCCTCCACAGGAGTGGTCCACCAACAAACATCACTCCATCATAGTGGGAGAGGAACCAGAGGAACCCAGGGGAACTTCTAAGCAGCTAAAGGCCTCTCTCACATTGGCTGATGTTCATGTTGATGAATCCACTCAACAACCAAAGACACTGCTCTCTGTCCACAAAGAACATGTGGGACAATGTTTAGTGGACAGATGAGACCAGAGTAGAATAGTTTGGTTTAAATGTTTGGGCATCGTCATGTTTGATCAGAACCTCATCCCTCCATGACACATGGGGGCGCTAATGTCCTGGTTTGGGCCTGTTCTGCTGCTACATTCCTGGTTCCAGACCTACAGACCTCTGTCCTCCAGGGGTCCATACTAGACTGGAGTCAAACTCTAGCTCTTCATACCGTTTCATTATTTACACCAAGAGCTTCAGTCATCGCCCATCTATTCTGATCTGATCTGATCTGATCTGATGTCCTCCAACATGATTCATAGATAGACTGAACTGTAGTTGTTTTAGGGCAGGAGTGAGGTGTCAACAATCAAACAAAACTTAATTTGTCCAGTTTCTAAAATTGAAAATCTAAAATATATGAGTGAACTAAAAAACCAAGCAGCACAGTGTCTTCACTTTAACTACAGCAAAACTTTACCGGCTCAGTTACAAACAGCCTCAAATAAGTAGATATAGTTGGAGATATCCAGTGGATCCAGTTTGGCATCTAATTAGTAAGATGTCAGTTCGACTGTACGGAGGCAGAGCTCTGAGAGAAGGAGGCTGGAGGGTCTTCCTGCTAATTGGCTTCTGATCAGCTGCCTTCATGATCTACACCATGAAGCAGGAAAACTGTCAAGATTTAAATAATGAAAGAGAAAGTGAGACATCAGCTGAGCGCGTGGACAGGCTCTGAGAGGGACGGATCAGGACGGATGGGTTGTATTGTTTTAAGGTTTGTGTAGTTGCCACTAAAGATCAGGATTTATTTCTGAATCTGATGTTTTCTTTGATTAAATATAGTTTGATGGTGGTTGAAGTGCAGAGTCTTCCTCCTCTGTACCTTGGTTCTGAGCTTCAGACCAGATAATCTTGTAATGTGAGGCACTGACAGACCTGCAGACTCATCGTCCTCATTAAACTGAACGTGTTTGATATTTAGGATTTAAAATCTGGACGACTGACTTTCACATTTACCAATGAGAGACATGAGTTCAGAGGGATAGCAGACGTAACGCTAAACGAACTAGCCCCCGGCAAACATGTTCTCATCCAACTTTTGATTTAATTTTCATCACTGCAAAGACAACAGTCTTCTTCTTCTGGGTAAATTGGTGGTTGTTAACCCGTTGTTATCCACCTCCTGGTCTGGAGAGTTGATCATTTCTGTTCAGTCCCCGTTTTATTTATGTCCATTTCCATGTGAGGGGTCCAGGAGGTGCGTTCAATGCCCCCGACCTGTCAGGATAATCTGAATAACATTCTGTAGTGTGTGCAGGTTTTTCAGAATAGATAAAGAGAACTTCTGTAAAGTTGTCAGGTAGGATTTTAAAGCTCCTGTGCAAGTCTTCAGTGTAAGAATGTAAAGACTGGGTTAAGGAGACACTTTTGTTATGAATAACACACTGACAGAAACACAGCAGCAGCCATTAGCAGAGCGCTCGATGCTGACTGAGGTGTCAGATCCAGATGAGGCCTGAGATGCTCTTGTGGCTTCTCGCCTCATTTCCATCTATTACTGAGGGATGAGGCTCAGAAAGCTCATTTGGCTCCATTAGAGGTCTGACGCAGCATCCAAGGTCAAGAAAAGCCTCCAACAACCATTCAAACCAGAGGCCTCACCATGAAGCTGATGAATGAGTGAATGAGAGAGACATTTCATTCATTATCTGCTCTGCTTCAGTAGATCTGTGTGTGGTAAATTAACCACGTAAAACCACAAGTGTCACCAGTGAGTTGTCTCTGGTTTACTGCCATTACGTCACATTCTGAGCAATCAGAACTAATCCAACGGCTCCTACAGGTTATTACCGGCCTCTAACATTCAGTAAACTGTAAATTACTTCCAGATATTCAGAGTTCCAGGTACTCTGTGAAAATAAGCCAAAGCTCTTACTCAGGACATTTCTGATCTTTTTTATAATGACAAAGCAAAACAAGTCCAGGTGGCCATGTGGAGGCTTAAAGGGTTAAAAGGAAGCCAACCTTTTCTAAATGACACTAAAACCCTCTCCTCTCATCAGATGCCATAAAACTTGCACTCCTGGTATCGAAGCGCAAAGAGATCCAGAGACGCATCAGCCTGCGTTTTAAATATTCCATTACAGGAGCCATTAGGATAATTACAGCACGGCCTCTTTAACTCATCTGACTCCTTCTTCCTTTTCGTTCTGTGCCACACTCAGACACCTCATTCCTCGTCCTCTGGCCCAGTTTGAATTCAAAACGCATTTTACAAAACGAGAGGACGACGGGGAGGAAGAGGCTGAGCCGAGCCCAGAGCCCATTCAGGCCCCATCTGTGTGCTGCTTCCCTTCCCTTTCATCGCCTTATTTTTTTGTTGTTGCGTGATAAAGAGGAACAGAGCGAGGCCACGCCGGACATGTTTATCACGTCTGATCTCGACTGCAGAGGAGAAAATGAAAAAAGGCATATTTTTGTTTGTTCTCTTGGAAACATCAACCTGCCGCATTAACGTACAAACAACGAGACGGAGGCGCCGCTGCTTCAACATCAGATACAAAGCACGGAGCTAATGAATGTCAGACCTTTTCAGTGGAAGGCGTAAAAACTGCAGAACTTCCATAACCAGGAAGTGCAGGGAGAACACACAAAACCAAGTCTGTGAAGAGCTGGTCAAACAGTTTGTGGCGTAAACACTGTCGACATCGAGAGCTTGAATCATAGAGGAAGTTCAGAAAGAACCACGAGAGCCGACAGAAGGTTGGTCTGATGTGGGGCTGTAGCGATACACTCAACTCACGATACGATACACGATATTCAGCCAACGATACGATTCATTCGATACAATTTGATTGGATTCGATAGACTTACATCATTTTCTAAAAGATTTTAAAGGGACAGTGTGATTTTGGTGACATCCTAGTCAGAGAATAACTCTGATCAAAGCACAAGTTCAAACTGAACATCAGAAGAAAACTTCTGTCCGCAGTAAAGTCATGTTAGTGTTACACATGACACATTGGGTTGAAGACTAAGACCCATCAGAGACCATCAGAGACCCTCAAAGACCACCAGAGACTCTCCAGAGACCACCAGAGACCCTTCAGAGACCCTTCAGAGACCCATCAGAGACCCATCAGAGATCCATCAGAGATCCATCAGAGACCCTCAGAGACCACCAGAGACCCATAAGAGACCCATCAGAGACCCTCAGAGACCCTCAGAGACCACCAGAGACCCACCAGAGACCACCAGAGACCCTCCAGAGACCACCAGAGACCCTTCAGAGACCACCAGAGACCCATCAGAGACCATCAGAGACCCACCAGAGACCCATCAGAGACCCTCAGAGACCACTACAGACCCTCAAAGACCACCAGAGACCATCAGAGACCATCAGAGACCACCACAGACCACAACAGACCACCACAGACCCTCCAGAGAACCCAAAACATACTTGCAAGTTTGACCTCTGAGAATTCTCTCTTGTCCAGGGAGTTCTGAAACCCAGATCCATTACACTTTGCATCCTGGGCCCTGCCCGTCCACTTCATTAGGTACAGCAGTGAAGTTTCTCTAATGTAAATAGTGCTGTGTCGATGTAGAACCAGTCTCATACAGGTACTGATTCACCTGGACGATCACTGTTCGAGGCTGGAGGTCGGAGGTCCTGTTAAACTGGACTGATTTAATGTAGGGATTAGGAATGTGCAGACAGAACCAAGGGGTTTGTGGAGTGTGAGATCTGAGCCTCCCCTGTACACGAGTGACTGACTTTAGTGGTTAGAGTCCATTGGAACAATAAGGAGTCACAACAATGATAATAGACCAACCAGATAATCACACATACACAACAGTGACAGGAGTTCATTAGTTCTAAAGAATAAAACCACCAGAACCTTCACGGAGATTCAGAGCAGCACTGGTTTGACTACTGCACCTAATGAAGTGACATTAAACCAGCTCATTCAAAACCTCAGTGAACACTCAGGACACTCGTGTCTATAGAAACATAGTGAGTAAAAAAAACAGTGGTGTCAAACGAAGAAGAGGAGCAGGCAGAGAGGACTGACTCAGTTTACTGTAAAGTCTAATACCAACATGTCCCCAAGTGGAACAACAAGGATTCAGAAGGAGATCAGCTGTGTGCCTGGAATAAATCATCGTACTCTGAGAGCAGTGCAGCCGGCTGACACATCCTGAGAGCACTGTACTTCTGTGGTGGAAACACAATGAAGCTCTCTAGTGTTTCTAAAGGTTTAATAGGCAGCACAGACACAGCTCAGAGCCACGCTGGTGGCAAATGAGCACAGATTCACAGAGGAGGCTTTGTTCTCGTTATCTGCTGACGGTCTCAGTGTTGACTCAGTTAATCTGGTTAGACCCACGGAACCGGAGCAATGGACTTAGTCATACATCTTATAGGAACATGAGATCACTATGGAACCTGACCTGGGCTCTAGTTCCACATGTGAACACTGATCTGGTGTCAGTCCACATGTGGATCTGGTCTGGGACCATGTGACCTCCTTCCTATGGTTAGTGTGAACCCACAATGAGTCCTGGTCCCGTTAAAGACCAGATACTGACCAGAAGAGGAGCTGAACTCATTCATTCAGAGGAGCCCCCGTCTTTATTACCGTTATTTATTATATCATTCATCTGAGGATGGTTTTAAATTATCATCCATATCTGATCACTATTTCTTTCACCAGGTAAACCTCCATCCTTCATCTGAGGTGACACCACATCTTCAGTTTGTTTACAACTCGCTCCAACTAACATTTCAAATTAAGTTCAAGACTCCATCGATCTAACTTGGCCCTCTGCTGCTCTCCAGATATCTGAGAGTCTGGCTCCAAGTCTTAATTAGGAACAGTGACTGACACGGTAATTTACATCTCTGCTGGGAGAGTAAATAAAATCTGAACTGAAAAATTGTGTGAAAGCAACATCATTTGGTTGAAGCTCATTAAGTCGGAGGTGAAACCTGAATGTTAATCTGGTGAAATGGAAACGTCACGACAGGGAAGGTCAGACGGAGCCGGACAAACATGTCCGCCGTCATCCAACATCATCTAAGACCGAGTCTGGAGCTGTAGAGAAACAAGAGGACAACAGGACATGTCCTTTACAGCTCCAGGCGTCACCTCCACTTCCTGCTCAAACACAAAGTTTCATTTCCTGCTCTGAGGGTAATTAAGAATTAATTAGGCTCGTGAAGCCATCTGCACAGTTTTAAAAAACCTTGGAATAAAACCGATCTTAATGACTCTCTTTCCTTCTTTCTCAGGCTCCTCTGTGCTGATATTGATTCACGTCTGACATTTGAGTTCAGTCTAGAGTCCCATTTTCCTCCTTTAACTTCCTCAGCTTCTTTGTCCATTTCTTCAGTTGTCTTCATGCTTCTTTAGTTTGTTCCTTTGCTTCAGTTCTCCTGAATCTAAACCCTGAACTCTGTGTGTCTGATGCGATGACGTTCCAGTTTAACGCTGCGTGGCTCTGATTATCTTCTGCAGGCACAGGAAAGAACACGTCACTTCAGACCTGTTTGAAGGCCTGAGGAATCAAAGCTGGAGTCACTTCACCGACTGAACAAATAAAAACAGTGCTGTAAATCTTCCCTTTGCCTCCTCCACCGCTCATTCATCCTCTCTCCTGTTCTGTTTCCAGCTCTTCTCCCCCCACCACCACCACCACCACTGGTTTTAATGAGCTCCTTTCTCTGGAAAAGAACATCCACCCCCCTGAATCTGAGGCGAACCTTAAATAAGCTGTCAGTGCAGATGAACACACAGGAGGTGAGTCTGAATACAAACCACACACACGTCCCAGCAGGAGGTGTGTAGTCGCTTGTAATTAGTGTTTCATACAACACTTTCTCAGCGTGCTTTGTTCAGCACCGTGTGGATTTGTGTTAAGTTACATTACATGACAGGAAACACACTCCTCCTCCTGCTGACCCATCCATCAGCCCCGTGCTATCACCCTGTAATCCACTCTCATGTCTTCTATGATCCCACCATTCACCTCTGAAGCCTCCGAACCCCTGGGTTATCTCCACATCTAGTTCTGTAACAAAAAACTCGTTTTTCAATAAATGCATCATGAGTTTTCCGGTTCTATTCAGGGACACCACCAGCCTTCATGCTCATCGATGCTTTTCATGACCAATCTTTAAACACATCCGCGCAACGGGCAACTTAAGCAGAACAGTAACTCCAAGGGTGTGAACACCACCAACAACATGCAGAAGGGTTTTACACGGCATTAAATACCCAGAGTTCCATGTGTTGGACCATCTCTGGTCGAGGAGTGTCAGAGGGCAGAGCTAGTGAGGATCCACACACAACACCGACTCTCTATAAAGAACGAATTCACAGGGAATCGATAAAGGATTACATTGATGATGGGATCTGGTATCTATTAGATCTCATTAGTGTCCATCCCTGGTATTCATGCTGCGACGCTAACATCAGCTAAATGTTGCCAACGTCCACTCAGAGCAGAATGTTACCAGACATCTACCTGGTTCAGTTTCAGAGGTTTATATGAGCAGAAACACACCGACGGTAGTAGCTCTGACACGCTAACTGTTAGCATCACCATTAGCATCGGCATTGGGACACCATGACTGATCCTTGATCACTCAACCGTCCTGGCTCATCAAACCACATCCTCCACATACACTAACTCTGTATCCTTCTTACAGATCCTCCCATTGTGTCTTTGACCTCTGAGCTCTTTAATTATTTCCTCTGCCCTTCACAAACCTTCATCATTTTATTCCACTTCTGCTGTTCCCTTCTAACCTTTAATCATCACTATGACCATCTCTTTGCCAACTTCTCTTGGCTCTGTCATTCTACATCAAGACAAAGAAAGAAAAGGTGAAGAGACAAAGGCGCTCACGAAGAACACAGTCCAGGAAAACTCATTCAAGATATCTGAGTGTTTCCTCAGGTGGAGTCGTGAAAGGAAAACCAAGAACCTCAGAAACCAGAATTCAAGGCCACAGAAATACTTGTGACTCATGTCAGGGGAGACTGAGTGAGTCTGGGCTTCATGGTCAAACTGCTGCAAAGAAGAAGAGACATACAAGGAAAAGACTTAAGACGAGTGGAAACCTGGACTCCTGGTTCCACCTCCACGACCTGAACCACCTGAGATGGTCTGAGATGGACCACATGGTGAAGACTGGGAACTCCTTCAGGACGATTAAAGAAATCATTCCAGGTCTAAAACACAAAACATTTTTGTTTTCTGCATAACCCCCCATTCATAGTTCAGACGTCTTTGGTAATAATGTATAAAGTAGAAATCTTTGGGTGAGAAGTGTCCGACCATCGTCTTTAATCCATCACCCATGTACCTGCTGCAGCTCTACCATTCATTTTCTGTATAAATCCATTTTAAACCCTGTATTATCCGTTCAGGCTCCTCCGTCGCTGCTGAATAACCTTCAATCACCACTTTGACCGTTTCTCTCTCTATTATTCTACTCCGAGATAAAACTCAAATGAGGAGGTGAAAAGGCTCTTTAGACCTTTTGACCATTAAATCATCTGTTTACACTGTCGCTGTTGGTTTGACCTCGGTCATGACAGTTTACACCCATCTGTCCATCCCTGTAATCTCTGATCCAGCCGTCCATCATCCCCTGTAACAGGCCTGTAACAAGCCGTCCTCACCCTCCTGTCAGTCATCTATTCTCCATCTACCAACCTAACAGCGCTCCAGTCATCTCCTCCATCCTGCTGTCATCTTTAATAATTCTATCAGCCCTCTGACCCTTCCAGTCATCCCTTTATACTCCTCTATCATGCCTTTATACGCTCATATCATCTAATCCTTTCATTCCCTTCTAACCTCCCTCCAAAAGCTGGAAAACCTCGGTCTCATCCCTGTGGTAAATTTATCACCCCTGCCCTTCCACCACCCTGCTCTACCCTCTGGGATCCATCCATGCTTCACGTTTGTCCTCTGGGCTCCTCTACGTCCTCCTGGCTTTCATTTGACCTACTAGAAGCCATTTTCACCCATTGTGTAAATATTTATAGCCCTTTATAAAAAAAAACTTTTCATCATCCGTCCATACTTTGACCCCCTAATAAATCCTCCCACCACATTGATCTGTCAGCCGTCTGCTCATTCATGGCCCAAAGACTCCTCTCCACATCCCTCTAACACCACGTTATCTCGTCTCAGCTGTGCATCACCTATTCATTTTCCTCTAAATAAAGTGAATATCTTTCTCTTGACCTTTCCATCCATGGCTCGCTCCAGGATGTGAAGGGCGCTCCAGTGTTTGCTTTAGGATTTGGCACCTAGCCTCGAAACCCACGACTGAGAAAACAGCTCGTGACCCTCCTCTTGGTCCTCGTCCTCCTTTCAGACTGAGCATGATAAGACGTTCGATGTGTGATGTCGTCTAATGAGCTGCCGCTGCCTCCACCTCCTCACAGGGCAACAAGATAATTATGCAACCGAAACAAGGCTACTACCGTTAGCCTAAAAATAGCAACAGCTCCAAAGCAGTTCCTAAGAGACGGAGGAAAGATTCTGGTATTTCAAGTTTGATTTTAGACTCAAAAATAAAAACTAAATAAATAAGACTTGATTTTCAATTTAAAAAGAAACCAAGACGTTGTTTCCATTAGACAACGATTTCTAATCTATTTTTCCTACAGACGACACAATAAAGTTTGAATTCTTAATTTAATTTCTTAATTTAATTTCTGGTTGTAAAAGCAAACTCAGAATACCAAAATAAATCCACCAACCATCAAACTATCAGTTTGTGTTTTTATGCTAACCCGTACTCTTCCTTCCACTCATTGGTCCACTCCTTTTGTTCCTTATGCTATTAATTAACACTGGTCTTCTGATTGGCTGTTTGACCACCAATCCTCAGGTTCCTCTGTTACTGTGTTACTGTGTTAATGTTATCAGGGTGGACAGAAAATGTGATTTCAGAAAGTGTTTAAAACGAAAGAGTCCGGAGGTGAAACTAATATTTAAGCTAATATTTACAATGATGCTAACGTCAGCTGATGCTAAGTTTTTCACATTGGTTTCAGATTCACGGTTAAGGTGGTTTCTATGGAGTGATGAATAGCATGGCCTCATCTATATGTAACTCCAGCAACAGAAACACGGGGAGTCAGGACACCTCCTCCTCTGCGCCTCCTCTGCGCCTCCTCATCTGAACACATCATCACTGGCGTTGGAACCAGGGCGTGTGACTGACGCCTGTTATCAGTCTGTTATCTACCCTGTGATGGAGCATTAAACACTCCATCTCCCAGGAGAATATTCAAGACACCAGAAATATCTGCCTCCATGAATTCATCCTCTCATCACATACGTCAAACAAACAGGCAGGACAATAAACACTGACAGAGAATGACGGTTTCTCCTGTTTCTAACGGATTCAGAACTTAACTCCACATCTTGAGCTTGTCATGTTTTAAACCAGTGGTCAGCTGATATTTAATGTCTGTGTCTTTGGGCTTTAATGTGTTGGATGCTAACGTTGAACCTGATGCTACTGATCGTGGTCAACGGCTAAAAATAGACACGATTCACGAATAAAATAATTCATGAATGATTCAGAAGAAAAAGAAAAAGTGTAATTAAAAGGGGGCAAAATTGACACTTGGGCATTTTTAGACACTTTAATATCAATTAATGTGAAGTTCTGCTTTTTTTCTTCTTTTTTTTTTTGTGACCGTAACTCTGCATAGCTTTGTTGCACATACAAATAAAATAAATAAAAGTCTTCCATTTATGTTTTCTTGACGATGGTTTTAGGTTTGATGATTTCTTTAAACATGAATAAACGATAGAATTGAATATGTTAATAACCTTTAAGAAACCGAACAGACCTGCATTAGTCTCAAATGAATAAACCAGTAAACGTGTTATCCTAGTTCCATTCAAAGTCATTCAAATTAACTTAGAACCTCAAACCAGTTCCATAAAGTACCATCATACTTAATTAAATTCACCTGCAGTTTTCAACAAAGTACATAAGTTTAAATCAACATCATTTACTTATTCGTTAACAACAGTCGTGGTTTTTCCACAGCGGTTCTTATTGATAAGTAAATCATGACCTCGTGTCTTTCCTACCGGTCGTGTCTTTGAGACTGATCAGGAGCTGCTTCATTCCTTATAAAGTCTGGCTGAGCTGCATCCAAACATTTCATCCCATGCTTCCCCAGTGGGTGCGCCGGTGAACATGGTCCCTCTAAGAGCACCTGTCCACAGCTCGGTTCAACCTGACATTTTCGACCTTCTGTGCGTGTGGTCGCCCTCTGCAGGTTTGGAGTGTAGAGCCATGAAAATGATATGAGATCTGACACAACAATTAATATCAATAAATACTCTCTTTTTACTATAAAGTCAGAAAACTGTTTAATATTAGTTTATTTGTTCACCAAACAACTGTGGATTTGGTCTCATGAATGAATATCTTGAGTAATGATAAACTCCAGGAGCTTCAGTCGTACATCCCATTAGCTGCTTTCATGCCCTCTGCTGTAATCTTAGTAATTGCAGTGAATTCTGTCATTAAAACAACATAAATACTCTTCTATCCGTCCTTCTCTCTCTGGCTCCGAAGCTTTTTATTTTTTAACATCCCATCTTAATGGCTAATGTAGTTTTTTCCCATTACTTTGAAGCAAATGATTTTTCTTGAGAAATGGTCCATTTTTGCTTCTAAAGCTTCTCTCAGATGGGATTCATTGCTGCGGGCCTCCGTAGGAAAACTGTAATTACCACCTGATCTGTTTGTTAATTTTAATGTTGCCTCTAATATCCTTCAGCCTGGTGGTCGGCCCAGTCTGGGAGCTACAGGGGACGTCATTATTAAAACATCTCCACATTATCTCTGAGACATTAGAGTAATAACTATAGAATAACAAGAGCATCACTGAGCCTCCAGCAGCCTGTGCTAGGGGGCGCTGTTAGTCTGGAAACTAACATTGGTCCACACTATTCAACTGCTGTGATCCAGATTAGAACCAGCTCCCAAATGTTCCTGGTAACAGCTGATCAGGGTCTAATCTGATCCCATTAATCAGAACAGAACCAGCTGAGTTGTGAGATGTTGGTGGTTTCCTCTCATCAGCTGATGCTCCAACATTTCTACTGGATGAAGGTCAGGACTTTGACTTGTTCCTAAACATTCATCTGGTTCTTCTGGAGAACCACTGGTGTTCTTGGGCTCCTTGTCTTCCTCCATGACCCAGTTTCTCTTCACATTCAGCTCATTGATGTATTTTTAGGTTTTTGCTTTAGAGAAAGACCTCAGCCTCAGTGTTGTTTATTCGACTTGATATTTAAATTCGTTGACATCTGGTTTGATGCTGCTTCCATCTTCCTCTTCTGTTGGAGGAGTTTTCTACTCAGGTTCAACAGACGACGTCCAAGCTCTTAGTGTTTTAGTAGGAATGTGTTTCCTCCCATAAATCTGATTCTAATTTTAATAATCCTTCTTGTATTTGTGCACAGTGACAGTGGTTCCTGCTGTTCCTGCTGTTTTCTCTTCCTCTAGTTTCTCTTTTTTATTCGTGAGGTGGAGTTCAGCTGCAGCAGAGAAATAAAACTCGCTGCAGAGCAAAGTCAGCTCCTCTATTTATTTCACCTCCTCTTTCTCTCAGTCTAAGAACTGCTCCCATCTCTTTTTTATCTATTTTCCTCCCTCTCCATTTCCCCACTCCCTCCTTCTGTGTCTCTGACCTTGAAATGAATAGTGAGGCACCCCAGATAGACGAGAGGCTGATGATGGGAAATGGAATTGAAATGTTATGGAGTCAAATTTAGCGGTAGGAGTCGGGCAGAGGAGGAACGAGGGAGGAAAAAGAAATGAGGAGAAAGAGCTGGGAGGGAGGAGAAAGGATGAGCAAGAAGAGGAGAGGAGAGAAGGCAAAGGACATAATGAAGGTAGAAATAAGGTTGATTTGGATCTTCTTTCTGGTTTCACACGTTAAAGAACCAAAGGGACATTTACTGGTTTCTGCTTTAGTTTAGAGTCGAATACAGAACCTGACAGAGCGGAAATTTAACTCACTTGGGACAAACTCATTGTCACAAGAAGAATCCGTCATCAGATGCTTTCCGTTCAGGGTCTTCCATGTTTTTGTCATACATCTAGTCCCCCCCCAACTCCACCTCCACATCAAACCTCACTTCCCACATTTGCCAGACGCCTCCGTCATCCTCGGAGCCGGGAGTAATCATACGTGTGAAAACACCTCGACAGACGAGTAGAAAACAGGACGAGGGCGTGAGTGCTTCACACCCGGCCGTTAATGGCGAGACGTGGTCTGCAGGAAGCCGCTGGCTGAGGTGGAGCTGGATGTTCAGCAGGACGAGGTTTCTGGAGCCTCCACAGGGAGTCGGCAGATCTGCTCTCAAGGACCAGAAGGTTGAGCACTTTCACAGGTAGTAAATGTTTCATCAGTCCGACCGTCTGTCCAGATATTCGTTGCTTCGCGCCATGGGCTCGCTGCCGCCACCACAAACCTGAAGCTGCTAAATGACTCGAACACACCTGGATCTCCTACAAACTGATTTGTAAATGCAGAGACCAACATCAGAGAAGGCGTCCTGGTGCAGGTCGGATCTTAAATCACAGGCTGCAGTTTTATTACGTCTCCAAAAATATATTTTACAGCTCAGGCTTTAATTCATCACAGCAGCAGCCGGTTAAGAAAAGACGGGAGTTAAAAAATATTAGAGAACGAAACTCTGAGGAAGAGAACCTGAGGGCCGCCATAAAACACGACAACTCGTGTGGAAATAGATGTTAAATGGATGTTGGTCTAGACTTTAAATATTCCTAACAGAGGAAGACGATGGAATGAGATGAGATCATTTAAAGAGTCGCTCCAGACTGGTCCCAGGCTTCTGCACTAGACCTGATCTGGTTTCCTCTCTGGTTTCCTCCACTCCTGGGTAACCACAGGAAAACCAGCAGAGCAGTGAAGGTCAAACCAACAACCAGAGGCGTTCTAAAGAAGGAACGTTCTAAAGAATAAAATACCGTCCTCATGTCCAAACATCAGCGGGAGCTGAGTCTAAAACTTCTTACATATCCACGAGAAGCAAGACATTTGTTCTTTCTCCTAGAGCTGCAAGCGAAGTCCTCACTGCCCCCCCACTGCAGCATACTTCACATGTTCTGGGCATCGTGGATTTTCCACAATAACCACACCCACTTCCAATTTGTGACCTCCCTCGAGAAAAAAAGTTCTGCCCAGTTGATGTTTTGAGAATAAAACGTCTCAGGAGCGAGGACGACATTTCATGTACAAACCATCCCTTTAAAAAATAAAATACATAAACTCCTTAGAGAGCTAAAAATCCTAGATGAGCCCTCATTTCCCCGCAACGTAAGAGGAAACGTGACAGCAAGGATTCATTTTATGTCCTCAGTAATGATTCCATCTACCTCTGTTTGTTCCTAAACCTCAGCTGCGTTGAACCCAGAAGTCTCTCTGCTCTGGAGCAAACGAACCGAGCTGAGTCCAGTTAGAGGCTGCTCTCAGCTCGGTTGGTTGATTCCTTCTAATGATAGAAGACAGGAGTTCACCTCCTCACCAACCTGAACTCCAGAGACCACATTGATCCCAGGATCCCCTCGGGATCTGATTGGTTCATGAGACTTTCTACACTTTCTACAGAAACACAGGCGAACCGTCAAAGACTCTTATTCCCACAAAGCTGCCAGCGTTTCCAACCACTTCTTTGCCCATAATGTGAAAATAGACATTAAGTAACAACTTCATGAAAAGAGAGGACCAGTCTGACCAGTCTGACCCATTTGACTAATTTGACCAGTTTGACCAGTTTGACGTCACCTTTCATCTGAATTGAAGTAGAATCAGAGGCTGGTCAGTTACATCGATGACCATCATGTCACACCGTGTCATTATATTCAGATTTTATTTGTTCGGTGAATTTAAAACAGTAAATGTCAGTTTGACGAGACAGATCAGATCAGACCTCCACTCACAATCTAAGGAAGAAGAATGAAGTTGTACTTCTCCCTCTCAACCTCTGAAACTTTAACAAGAAGCTTTTTACTTGTTTTTTTTAACTTGCAGTAAATGAACTGAGATGTGGATCATGTTGGAGACACCAATTAGAACAAGCACCAGAGCAACGTTTGTCACACCTACAGTGTGTTAGTCATAAAAGCTTCTTCTAGTTTTAACGCCACTAATAGTTCTGTTAGAGTCGTCTGTTTATTCTAAACGACATCATTTTCTTTTTTTAAAGTTCTGGGTGTAAATTGTCACATGCAGCTGTTTGTTAGATGTGTTTCAGGAGTAAAGATGTGAGCTTGAACATTAACTCACAGCACATTAAGAGAGAAATGCTGCTGCAGGGTTTATTTTGGGACTAAACCTGAACCCGTAACGAGCCACGATGCTGCAGGAGCCCTGAACATCCCGACCTCAGGTCTTCTTCTCAAACGTGTCGTCCATAATTTAAATGGAGAATCTCTGCAGACTGAACATCGATCCCAACGCTTTCAAGTGAATGTTACTAATTATGGATTTATATTTGAAGAGTAAATACATGAGGGTTGTTCCATGTTCACCTCCAGACCAAGAACAGTCACAGCCCTGCATTCATGCACCCTGCTGCTATTGGCTAAATGCTAACATCAGCGTGCTAATGTGTGCTCAGTGAAGACGCTGCAGGGTTATCATGGGTCCACGTAACATTCTGTTCCTTTAAAAAAAAAAACTGTTCACATCAATCCACTCCAATTTGTGAATGAGGAAAGCATAGAATCAGCAAAAACATTCTCACTACAAGGAACGAGCAAAAAAATCTATTAAGTTAAAATATTTATGGAAAGTCTAAATCCAAATTATCCCAAGACACTTTCCAGAAGCCAGAGTCCTCTAATCTTTACAGGAGCAGAATAAATTCAACAGAGGAAAAAAAAAAAAAGCATCTGACCCAAAAGTCTTTGAGGTTCCTCTGGCATGAAGAGAAAACTAAGATTAGAACCCAGCTGGTCCAGTGTGTTCTGAGTGATTACGAACAAACTAAGAAATAAAAACAATAAAATCAAGAATTCACTGTTTAGGATAAAGACAAACATCATGTTCTGGATATACTGATGCATGATACCCCAACAAATCCATGATCAACATCAACACATTATGAGGAGACGATCTGACTGGACCAGCAGATCTTTACTGGAGCAGGGGGTCCCCCCTCAAGGGTTTGCAAACAGAACCCAGTGGAACGTTTAAAACCCTCCATGTCTCCCCGGAGAACCTCACTGCATCAGCTGGACTTAAACAACTTGAACTTGTTGAATGGCAGCTGGAAGATAACATCTTGTCATCACGTTGCTGCCTCTCTGGTTCCATGTCTGTCGTTGGTCCTGACTCAGCGAGGTTTCTGAACCAGTCAGATTAATTACTGCTGGCCCTGCAGCCCTCACCCCCCATCCCTCACTAAAACTATTCCTGGCCCCTCAGACGGCTGAGGAGGCAAATCCAGACATTAAACACCTCCGGGCGACTGAACCGAAGCAGAAAACATCCTTCAACGTTTTATTTATTCGTTTGGAGCCTTAAAGCAGTGTTGAATATGTCTGAGATCTGAAGCTACATTAGCATTCTCCACATTTAGATCCAGAACCACTTTAATGTGCTAGTGCTAAACTAAACATCCTGGTTCTTTAAGGCCAAGACAATGACAGAAAGAAAGAACTACCTTTAACCGAGGTCTGGGACCAAAACGCTTCACTTGAACGCACCACAAAAACTCTTCATACGTTGGAGGCTAGGAAGCTAAGAAGTGCTACTGTTAGCTGGGAAGCTAACGAGCTAGCAGGAGAATCTGAAGCAGTTGTTGTGAATTTATTTGTGGATCTTAATGTTCAGATGAGAAGAGTTCACTTCCTGTTTGTCTTCCTGTGCTCTCGGCTGATTGGCCAATCAGAATGACGTCTCTGTGCCAACCACTGATTCAACAAGCTCCTCTGGCAGAGGATGCTTCCACCGGGGGAACGACTAGCGCCAATGCTAACGGGCAGGCTGCCAGAACCAGGACCAACGGCCACGACTCTGATCTGACGACAACATTCGAGCTAATTTACCAGACTGACTGAATGCCTCTTCTCCTAAAGAAGGAGAAACTATATGATATATATGTTTATGCAGCTCTGCCCGCTCCTTTATATTACAGCACATACATTTTTAACCAGTCCCACGCCACATCTTGGATAAATATTTCAACAGCCCTTAGCAACAGGAGGAAAAGTTAGCTCTCCATCCATGAAGCGTTGAATTCATTCAGTGTTTGGAGAATATCTCTCCTCCTCTTCTTTCCACCATGTTCTCCTCTCCAAGCCTCTTAAAGTTCTCCTCCCTGCTCTCAGCACATCTCACTGCAGAACCTTCTTTAGGAACCTTTTATCTTTACCTCCATCCAGGAACAATGTGGAGGGAACATCACGGTTCTGATTTAATGACCTTGTAATTTAAAGAATTTGGCCTCCAGCAGCTTCTCTTTGAATCTTTAGGAACACGGGTCGTGGTGACCACAGCAGTCCGATACCTGGACACCAGAAGAAGGGGCGGAGCCTGAAGGTGGAACCAGGAAGTGAGGAACAAGGAACTGGTTCCGGTCAGATGACTTAAAGAGGCAGAAATTACTGTGGGCCGTGACAGTAAATGAAACCGTGGCACAGACTGATCATGTGACTTCCTTCCTGGACGGTCCAGCTCCTAAATGTGTCTCTGTGTCTCTGAGGGACGCTCTGTGTGGACACTCGCAGTCTAAATCAGTGCTGAGCGCCTCCGGTTTCACTTCCTCCACTCATGCATAATAAAGCCGACCTCAGCTCAGCTCACACACAGTCACATTTGCCGCTAACACTCGTGGCGTTTAGCCGCGGGCAGCATATGGCCGAGAGTTGGCCTCACACAGTCGACCGACTTCCAGGATCCGACACAAACACGTCCACCAAGGGACGCCTGGTGGACGTGTCCCATCGGCCCAGAGCACATGTCCAGCCCCAGCTCTCACACACTGAGTGAATGGTTTCTGTTAGTTAACAAGGAACATGACGTCCACTTTCATTATGTCTTGGTGATGAAGTGGTTTGATGAGTTCTTTTTTTTCATACCTGGATCAAACCTATCAGCCGAGATCCCTTCTGAGACTTCTGATTATGATCCACATCTCTCACGTTACCGAGGGGCTGATGAAAGTCGCTGTAACAGAGGTATTTTTACCCGTGAGCCGTCGGCCAGAGTCTGATCAGAAAAAGAAACTGGTTTAATTTTTTACCAGTAAATGATTTGTAGTGAGAGAAGGTGAAGCTTCAAAAACAACTTTCCTCTCCTGGATGACTCAACACCGCTCTACGTTTACAGCAGTTTTGTCAGTTTGGTGTAAAAATGGTCAAACAATGTCAGCTGCTATTTCCTGTTGAGTAGAAAATAATCAGAGGCGCTAATCAGAGCTGCTGCATCCACTCATTTAACCCTCAGAGCTGAACGCGTTGCATCAGTTATGTGACTGTAACAGCAGCAGTTTCTTAAAGCTAACACGTAGCTCTTTATGGTGTCGTAAGTTCTTACATCTATATTGAAAATGTTGTAGATATTCTGGGAAGCACAGGCTCACAGAGCAACGTGTGCCTCATACAGAAAGAAGTTTATACATATACAAGTGTTTAGTGTCTTCATTTTTTCAGCTCCTCGTCGTGGGATAGTGAGAAAAGGTTTCTCATTCTTTTGTATGTGTGACTTTTAAAGCTACGTGTTAGCATCGTGCACAGCTGCACCAAAACAAGCCGTTACATTATGGGTTTCCACTAACGTACATGTAGGACTCTCCTCCCTGACCCTCCTCCAGATACAGGCGGCTTTATCACGGTGGACGTGGCCCCGGCTCCCAGGAGCCACATCCGGATGAGTGAAAGTTTGCAGCTGAAGGAAAGTTTGCAGACCTGGGCTCGGCAGAACTCTCTGTCAGATAAAACGGCGTCGCCTGGAGCCTGAGCAGAAGGAGAAGCTGCCAGCAACGTGACAATAATACCCCCTCTTCACACTTTAGTGACCGCTGCACTGATGCACAAATGTACTCTGAGCGCAGTGTTTACACACAGCCAGCTCTTCACATTCAGGCCCTCAGGATGTAAATGCTGCTGTTTTTATGACGCTGTTGGAACGCTAGCCCTGTTCAGACCTGGTGTTAGCTCTTAATGGAAGATCCTCACCAACACACAGTGAAATCCTGTCCCAGCCTCCTGCTGAACACATGACTGAAACATGAATTTATTTATCTGAATGTGAAGAGGTGGATGAGATCAAACTGGATTCAGACTCGGTGTGAAATGTTTTTTGGAGGAATAATTAGACACCATCTGTTAAAATACATGAATCATGATTAGAGACTTTCCATCCACACCCACCACTAAGTTCACTCAATAATCTCAAGATAATTTCCCCCAAATGGAAGAAAGAAGGAGCTGATATTAGCTGTCCTCTCCTCTCCTGAATCACACGATTCTGGATGAAATGATGAAATACTTGTGGGTTTTTGTTCTATGAGCTCAATGGAAGAATGTGACGATGTCCAGGATAAAACCCTTTAGAAACTGAAGGGTCTAAAACGGATTTTAAGGTTTTTACGATGTTTAATGTTCCCTCTATCACTCTAATTTTATCAGTTTAATTAATAAATCGTGTTTGTATGTTAGTGCAGAGGAAAGCAGCATGGCTTTATATATGTGTTATACTAGTGTGTGTTCCAGGTGTGCAGCTGTTCTTTCTACCAACCATTCGTTCTTTTTAGAAGTGGCTGATCAGAGCGGCACTGGCAGGTTTCATTTACTTTTATTTTTAAATTCATGAATGTAAAGAGGAAAGATGTTGTGCGTTATTAGTTAGTGCAGAGGAAATTCAGAAATATTCCATCCAAACCATGTTAGTGTGCAAAGCACCCAGCGGCTCCCTGTAACGTGCTCAACATTAACACATCTCTGCCAGCGCTGAATACCGTGAAGACTTTCTTTCCTTTCGGGTGAAGCAGAAGCAGAGAAGTTAATTAGCATGAACGGTGATAGTCTCTGCGGCTGCGAATACAAAGAAAACAACAGTAGCTGAAACGGTGCAGAGACGAGCGCTTTGCCGCAGACGTGTCACTAAAATCCCCCAGAAGTGAAGACGTTCAGGATGTTTGTGCTCCTCAGAGGCTCAGCAAACCTCAGCCACAACTTTACTTTCCATTTCACCGTTTAGCTGCTCTACGTTTGCTCCGGTTACTCTGAGGACGTTTCCACCAGCGTGTAAAGAAAGAGAAATAAAACAGGAGACGTGAGAGGTCGAGGGAATTTTGATTAGTCACAGGGAATAACTGCTTCTCTGACTGGAGTCCCAGTTTGGGACCAAACTTAACTTTATTAAGTTAAATGTGCAGATCAGATCGGGGACAAAAAGAGCTCTCAAGTACCTCCGGAAAAAGTTTTACATCCAAACTTTATGATGGAGACAGACATGGAGTCAGGGAATAAAATATCCGCAGCAGATGATTAAAACCCGATGGGCTCCACTCCAACAGAGACGGAGAGAGAGAAGGTGTGAATGACTTCCAGGAACTTTAAAGGAGACACATTAGAAGATAAATAAAGATAGAGATCAGATATTATCATTGGAATAATAAAGAAAAATCTCTACACTGGAGTTATTGTAGGACAGAAGAAGACTGTTTTACTTTTCTGACATTTTTCCTTTTTCCTGAGTTAAATCCAGAAGAATGAATCTCTCATATCTGGTTCTGGTCTCATATCTGGTTCCTGGTCTCATATCAGGTTCCTGGTCTCATATCAGGTTCCTGGTCTCATATCTGGTTCCTGGTCCTTAAACTAATGTAAACATGTATTTGTCACATTAGAACATCGGAGCTGATTCAGACACTTGTCAACATCATCACATTAGAAACATCAGGACACTTGTTCTTCTTCATGGTTCCTAATAAACCAGATCAGAGGGGGACCTTGTAGACCACATTAGACCCTGATCAGACCTGAGGATGTTTCCTGGATCTTCTCCGATTGGCTCAATGAAAACCACATGACAATAAACCTCACTGATAGGTTAGTTTACTGGCAACAGGAGGAGATAAAGATGTAGCTGTTGGTCAATGTGTCTGTTTATGGCTACGAGGCTAGGAAGAGCTACTATTAGCTATGAGGCTAAGAGGAGCTACTATTAGCTGCGAGGCTAGGAAGAGCTACTATTAGTTATGAGGCTAAGAGGAGCTACTATTAGCTGCGAGGCTAAGAGGAGCTACTATTAGCTGTGAGGCTAAGAGGAGCTACTATTAGCTGCGAGGCTAAGAGGAGCTACTATTAGCTACGAGGCTAGGAGGAGCGACTATTAGCTGCGAGGCTAGGAGGAGCTACTATTAGCTACAAGGCTAAGAGGAGCTACTATTAGCTACGAGGCTAGGAATCATATTTCTGGGGCAGAATGTTTCTTCTGGATCGTATAATGAGCTCAATGGTAGAATGTGATGATGTCCAGGAGAAATAAAATGTCCAAAGGTTGAATTGTGTGAACGTTGCCTCCTGTAGTGAATCAGTAGCATTTTGGAGCCAGATTCACTTTAAGAGGTAAAAACCCAACATGAATATGGCCTTGATAGCTCTGGAGATGATCATGGTTTAAATAAATGGACGTAAATGCATGGAAGTAGTTTTCAGAGCGCTCTGGGTCTTTAATGAATCCTCAGATACACAATAACTGTGTGTGTTGACAGTTTGTAGCAGGAAGACAAATGGAGCTGAGAGGCCTGTCACATCCGCTCACTGTCACCCAGTTTACACAACACTCCTGTTTGTGTTTGATCAAACATGTTGGACTAATGGGATTTTGGCAAAGAAAACCAATTACAACAATGTGCCCCCCCCTCGTCTCAGCAGAAAGGATAAGATTACATTTGTGTAAAATTACGCCGCCTTCTAATTGTGTCAATGGCTGATATTTGTCTTTGTGGAATAAATGGATTTTGGTTTTCCAATTAGAGACCGTTAATAAAACTCTGAATGAAGAGGTGTAAATGGGCTCTTTGAGAGTCTGACATTTCACAACAATGTGTTCAGCTTTAATGTTTTTTCTCTGAGCTATAACTAAAGAGCAGAGAATGAGCATTAAAGGGAATCTCTGCCTGTGTCACATCTCTGACGGAGGCTTCACTCCGCTGACGATGAACCAGACCAGTCAGTCTCTTTGGGGGAAGACGGAAGCTGTTACAGGTTTCAGACATTTAGTGTTTGTTCATCGTGCTGAGATTCGACCATGTGGAGATAAAGACGAAGGTTAATGATTAGTGACCTGATTTATTCATCTGTAGCCATAAACTGACGGAGGAAAACTTCACTTCCTGGGAAACATAAAATAATCCACATCTGCCACCTCAGACGAGTTCATTCATTTTAGTGACGACTCGTCAATGACACTCAATGAGGTCAACTACATGAATACATCAACGTTTCAAACCAAACAAGGAAATACATTAACTCTTCATGGAGCTTTCAGCTAAAGTTCTGCTGTCAGTGGGCGTTAGCGCCGATAAAAGTTTCATGTTTTTGATTCATGTTCAAATACGTCATGATTAGATTTAATTAAAAGTTGATCATTTCGTAGTGAAGCAAAGGATTCATGACCCACACAGAAAACAGTCGATGCGTTCATTAGAAACATCCCATACGGGACGAGTCCCATCGTCTCCAGCCATTCTCCATGTTCCTGGAACTTTCTCACATTTTTCTGTTCATCAGATCTAAAAACACTGAGCTGCTCGAGGCTGAAAGACACTGAGATTAAAACTGTGATACCTGATACACGGAGCGCAAACGCAGTCAACGTCTCAGAGGAACTCATCAGTCCCACATTGAGACGACGACGAGAGAAGAAAGACACTCGAATTCAACAAACCCCAAACTGATTTTAAAAATCTGACAAATTAGAACAAAACTGTGAACAAAATGAGCAGGACGAGGACAAAGACAACGAGAGGAGACACAGTGATTAGTCCTGTAGTCTCTGAATGTGGCAGTTTTCAGACTTTAAGGATAAACGAGGAACAACAGAGCTGTGATGATGAAGAGGCTCCGACTCAGATGAGACGTTGAAGCTGGAGGTGGAGACAGAAACGGTCGGTCTCTAGTGGACGCCCCACGCTCTGGTTGCCACGGTAACCCTCATGAAACGAGCCGAAGATATAAATATGTGCAGCGCACACATGCATCCGGTTCACTTCGATTATAATATGTCTGAAGACGATCAGACCACACTGGTCCCTAAAATACAGCACAACACACTTCAGCATGTTCACTGGGAACACAAGGAATCCATCTGTCCGTTCATCCATCCATCTATCCATCATCCATCCATCCATCCATCCATCCATCCATCCATCCATCCATCCATTATCCATCCATCCATCCATCCATCCGTCCGTCCATCCATCCTCCCTCTACCACAGGGGGTCAAACTCATTTTAGTTCGGGGCCACATTCAGCCCAGTCTGATCTCCACTGGGCCGGACCAGTCAGATAACAGAACATGTAAAAATAGGTGCTGTATGGGTCCATGTCTGTGTCCTCTGTGGTCCTGGTCTCAGTCTTCTGTCCACTCTTCCGACTAAAGTTAGAGGTAGACGTTATTTTCATTGAAAAAATGCCTTGTCTTCGATCTAATTTTGTCACTTTGCAGATTCAGATGAGACCCTCTGGTGGACGGCTTTTTACCCGCGGGCTCTGTCAGATGTTTCATCAACACCATGTTCTGTAGTAGGAATCTGTTCTCTGGTTAAATGTGGAACGTGTGGACCAGGTCCCGTTAGTCTTAATCGTCTCGTTTACGGCCGGCTCAGAGAAAATGATTCATGGAGAAAGAATTGCTGTGTACAGTCGACGGAGGCGGTTTGACCCGAGGGTGAAGAGGCAGCTCGACCCGAGAAGCCGCAGGAGCAACAACTAACACAGATAATCAATACACAATAAAACACAATGAGATGTGGAGAGGGTCTGGGGGAGAGGGGAGGAGGTTCGTGTCTCTTCATGTTATATTTAAAGCTCATGCATCCAGAGCACAGTCCCACCACTTCCTGCACGTCTCTTAGTTCGTGTTCGCTGCCTTCGAGGCCGCTCGTCATTTCCATAATTCCTGCAACGTGCGGAGGGCGGAGGAAATCTGGAGGAGCGAGCGTCGGATCATCCATCAAGATTACAGCTCTGAAATCATGTTAAAATTCTCTTTATCTCAGAGAGCCGGAGCAGACCTCCACCTTCCACCGTGGAGCTGGAACAATAAGACTTTACTCTAGAACCACAGAGTTCTCCTCCACACGTTCATCTGACAGACTTTAAAGGAGACGACGTAATCCATCTGCTTCACATCTAGTCTATTAAGGCTTAATGGGGGAACTTTTAAGATTTTAAGAAGCGATTAACACCTCCTCACTGACCTCAGACATCTTCAAGATTCAGTCTGATTAAACCACAACCTGCCGAGACCAGTGGTGGTTGGTCTGTCCATTAAAGACGCTCCTGGACTGAAGAACCCTGCAGAACATCTTCATCATCTTCATTCGTCACGTTTCCTCTCAGTAAAACGCTCATTTAAACTTTTAATGTGAAGCGTCTTGATGCTGAGAAGAAGCAGGCGGCTTCATCTCCGTTTGGTTTCATGGCTTCATGTTCATTCCTTTTATTTCACAGTGGTTTTCTCATGACCCAAAGAAACGAGCTATTAGAATAACCTGCAGCTTCCCACGCAGATGGTTTACTCATGTTTGGAGTCGATGGAAGAGAAGGAGTCAGAGAAGTTACCAACGGAGGCGTCCAGCATCATTTCACATGGAAATCAGTTTGGTTTATTTAGAGAAACCTGCAGTGGTTTGAGTTGATGCGACTTGTTTCCTCCTGAGGAGGACACGCGGATGTTAGCGGCTTCATTACTGAATGGACTCCAGACGTTTGGAGCAGACCATGAAACCATGAGATTCTTACTGCACAAGTTTCAATTGATAAAAGAAATGTGACTGATATACGTAGCTACCAACCAGCCAAATAAACCTCAGTATATCTGATTTGAGCTTCATTCAACAGAAGCAAAGATGAACTCTGAGCTTAACGTCTAGAACCAGAGGAACATTTAGAGGACGCTCTGTTCGTGTCGTAGCTCTGTTCTTCTGCTTCCTTATTAATTAAATTTGTCTCTATCCTCCATGTCACTACGTCTCTTACAGCCACAGAGCTTATTTCGTACGGTGTGAGTCATGTGATAGGACCAACCACCTCAGAGCATTATTAACGTTGGCTTGTTAACAGTCGGATGGACGAGCATCTGTCAGCTCTGGTGAAGAAGAATGAGGATGAGGATGACGAGGAGAAACTCTACCGTTGAGTCCTTTAATTATGTGCGAGGAGCCGTATTGTGGGTGTGTTGCGTTCAGGATCCTATGGAGGTGTGTGTACGTGAAGATGAGGAGCGTTTAGTGACAGGTTTATACCGACACACTCTCACACTAAATTAATTGGAAGCTCCGAATGTTTCTCAGAGACAGAAAATCCCTTCCCGCCCTGCACGACGCCACTGAACACAGAGCCGAGGGTGAGCCGACACTAATCCTTTTCAATTAAAATACAGAAGAAAGAGAAAAACACATTTCAACGCGTTTGCTGTGAACAGAAGGAATTCTCAGGCTGCTCCGGTTTCTCCTTCCTAACGGATGTGAGGACGACGAATCTGCAGCCGACCAGAGGAAGTTTAACCCTCTGAGACAGAAAAGTCTGGTTCCATCACCACGAGAGACGCCTTCACAGTGACTGGATGCACGATGCCATGGAAATACAACACACACTCAATGAGGATCACATACAGAAAACCAACTAAAATAACTGTAGGAAGATCATGATAAGAACATGAGACGACACGAACGTCTCCCATCAACACAGCGTCTCTGGAGAGACGTTGATCTGGAGACTCTCCATTACCTGAGACCTACTATTACTATTATGTATATTATATAGTTACTGTTACACTTATTACAATCCAACAAACAACAAAAGAGACAATAAGTTCACAAGCTCTGTCGCATGAGAAGCGATGAGACTCACTGCACATAGGCTTTAACAGAGACGCCCATCAGCCAATCAGAAAAGAGTCTTTGTTGCCATAATCATGCCTTCCACTTCAGGAAGCAGCTAGCTAGCCAAGAGCAGCTAGCTAGCCAAACCAGTGAATTCCTGGTCCACTATGTGACATTAGCCCGTAGCGAGTAGCTAACCTCAAGAGGAACATTCAAACTGAAAGTAAAACAAACCCACAACTCACTGATTTGATGATTTCTTTTGTTTCTACTCCCTCTCTGTGAATTAGCATTAGCAAGCTAAGCTAGAAATTATAATTATCTCCAGGAACCAGATTTTTTATGTGAAATACAAAATGGGAACGTGCCACTAAATCTAAAGTAATTTCTACTTTAAAGTTCAACAAACACAAACAGTTTGTTCAGGTTGTGTTTGTGCAGAAGCAGAGGACGAAGGCCCTGACCCTAACCCTGCAACGTTCTCATTGTGTAGAGAACGTCATCAGGAGGAGGTCAGGGTGGATGGAGGGCATGAACCTAATGGTTACACCCTGACACTCTTAGTTTGTCATTTCAGTTGAGTGTAGTGTGAAGTAGAGGAGCTTTGGTTGAGAGGTTTGGATGAAACAGTAATTTCATTTCTTTTATCAGTCAGTAAAATGCTCGTCCTCTCTGCAGCGGATCAGTTTAGACTTCCTGCTGCTGCATCTTCAGCTCCGTGCGTCACCTGTCCTGATTTGTATAGTTTATGCAGCACATATTGATAATAACAGTGAGTTCCTTCCTTTAAATCAGGATGTAATTTAAGACGTGTGCTGCAGTGCAGAGTGAGAGTAGATGGAGAGTTATGTAAGAACAACTCCAGCGCTCTGAGGTGTCTGCTGATATGACACCGATGGACAAACGCCAACGGATCGATGTCTCAAAGAGACGTCACTGGATTTACATCACAACATGAGACCAGATATCACAGATCCACCAGTCCTTCTCCAGGCCTCTGCCACCGGTCTGATTCCTCTCTTCTGTCATGTCTCGTCCCTCTGTTCCTTCCTGTCTCCAGTCAGTCCTCTCGGTGTCGACTGGTGCTGAGGCTTCATTATGTTCTTCCCCTGCTCTCATATTTATTTCATAGCTGACAGGCTTGAGAGGGCGTGAGCCCCGCTGGCAAATGAAAGGGTGAATTTCCACATGCATTATTCTGGCGTTGAGTCGCCACGGGGCTCGTCACGGCTCCAGGCGCCCGCGGCGTTCGCAGCTCGCAGGCTGACACATGCTAACGTAGGACGCATAGAAATGTACAGAGCAGAGCAGAGCGTGACACTCTGCAGAGAAACAACGTGTGAACGCAGCACGGAGACGAATTCTGCTGCCAAACAAAGACACACATCAAACATTTCTACTGTCTGAAACGTGGAGAACATGGACCCCCGGCACCGGCCGTGAAAACAACCAGAAACCTTCAGATACAGCTTTATTCAAACAGCACATGGAACGAGGAGGGTATGCTCTGGAAAAAGAAGAAATGTTTTCACCGTGATATTGATTTAATCATGAAGGATTTGTTCATTTCAGTCATGCTAACAGACTTGCTGCTTTATAACCTCCAGATGTTGATCTAAGCTGACCCTCAGGAGCTCAGACAGACTGGTGAGGTTCTGGAGAAGATCTTTAAGCATCAAAAACATTTAATGAAGTTCTCAGTTTCCTTTGAGAAAAGCATTTCAAGAACTACATTATCATCCTCATCCTCACAGGAAACAAACATCAACACCTTCCTCGCTAACTTTAACCTAAATGTTTCAGGTGGCTTTGTTCAGGCAGATATCGGGCCGAGATTGGGCAGATATTGGGCAGATATCAGGCAGATATCAGGCTCTGTGCAGTACACACCAATTTATTCTGATATCAGCGGCCTTTAGAGAGACCAGGGATGTGACGGGTCCATTTTTCAGGTCAACAACAAACAGAAACACACATGCCAACGTTGTTTATCTCCAATGTACGCGATGACATATGAAGGAGGAAAAAACGTCACGCAGCTGTCACAGCAGGAGGTCCGACCCGGGACTTCTGCTGATGTGAAAGCACCAAAGCAGAGTCGACCTGGAATTTTCAATGTGAAAGTGGTAAAAGAGACTAAAGTTTTGTGTCTGAGATCCTCCTCGACACTACATGTGTTGAGGTATAGTTGTCTCTGATTGTAACGTAAATACACTTTAAGTCTTTCAGTGTTGTGTGATTACGATGTGCTATCTATCAGACAATGTCCAACACAGATGGGAGCAGCTCCGGAAAGAAAGCAGAGTCTAAAGTGTGGTAGGACATAATTCAGTAACGCTCTGTAGCATCTAATTGGTCCATTTATCTTTAGGTTGTGGACTTTTACAATTATGATAAAACATATTTGCATGAAGCAGCATCCTACATTTAAAAATGATTTTAAAGGAACGTGTAAATAATCTGCATGAATCACTTATCATGTAATTCATCGTGTTTACATATAGAAAAATATTCCTCATCATTTAACGTTACAGACGGGATTATTCATCCCTGGTTCCTCCTCAGTCACTGACACTGATCCAACTTATATCCAGCTCTTATACATCACACCTTTATGGTCATGTTCTCCAGGAGAAACAAAGCTCTGGTTTCATCAGACGCTCTTGTTGTTATTCCACCGTTCACGGAGCAGCTGCCTGACTTTCATCTCGACACAGTCACACACACACAGATAAATCTCACAGCTTTTAATGGAACAAATAAAACAGACGTCGCTTGTAAAGACCCAGTAAAAGGCCCAGAACCAGGACCCAGGAGAAAGGCCACCAGAGGGTCTGATGTGATCCACAGCAGGGATTTACAAAGTGTGAAAATGACTGAAAATACCTCCTATCCCTTGTCCTGTTTAATTAACCCTGACCCTAACCACCAGAATACACTTTTATTTTATTATAGTTTATTAAATGCAAACATTCTTCTAATTCACTTGTTCTCTTTTGTTACTAAAACAAATAGAGAAAGTCTGGAGGATGATATTCAGAGTCACAGGAGCTGTATGGATTTACCCTTCAACACAATGTGGATAACCAGGTATCGACAGGCCTCCACAGCCAATTAGCAAGCTAGCACACACACACACACACACACACACACACACACACACACACACACACACACACACACACACACACACACACACACACACCAAACATGAACAGACACTAAAACATTAGAGCTTCGTCTGCACAGAGACCGGATCAATCAACCTGATCTATGGTCTGAGTTCACCTCCACATCATCATCATTCATCGATAGTTACAGTAAAATCACACATGTATATGTCGTATTTTCATTAAATGTCCTGGGATAAATAAAGTGGTCTGGTTCATGTCGTCATCCTTTATTCTGCAGAGCTTCAAGTCCTTCTGACTTTACTGTTTAAAGGTCATTTAGACTTTAGTTAAACATTCAAAGAGTTTATGGTCATGTCTTTAAACTCTGGTCCTCAGATGAATGAAGGGCTCAGAGGTGTGATCCATACAATGATTAGAGGACCTACAGGGCTGAGCCTGACCTTTGATCATAAACCAGATCCAGACTCATCACTGACCCACATCCTCAACACATCGACTCTAGATCTGATCCATCCTGATGACTGAGTCGTTCTAAAAACACGTCGACTGGTTCTGAGCCCAAACAACCAGGACGTCATGAGATCTAGAAATAAACTAAAAGTCTAGGTCCCTCTGTGTCTAAATATCCAGATGATCTCCAACATGTCTTAATAAAAGCAGCTTTAACCAACTAACTAAAAGTCTAAACTAAACTAAAAGAGACGAGCAGATATTTGACTCCACTTAAATCTACTCATTGTCTCCATGAAACCATGTGTCAGTCAGAGCGGAGACGATGGTAAGTTACAAGAATAACAGATATGAGACGAGATGAGAGAAGGAAGAGATGAGGTTAGTGTGTGTGTTGGTGGACGAGACGACTGAGGAGGTTTTAGACCCAATAAAACTAACAAAAACTAAAATGTCAAAGCTCCATTTCCTTCTCCAGTTACAGCTTCAGTTTATGTGTGTTGACATGAATCTCATCTTTAAAGTCACATTTCTACTGATCCACATCTAACTCACTGTGTGTTAATGTTTTTAAGGATGTTTCTGGACGTATGGACAGATGACATGTGACACTGGACAAAAAGAAACCGTTCAAAAGTTCAACTGATACGTATTTGTCTCGGTAGAAACTACCGCCCAGATATCGTCTCTCTCACTGGAATCACCTGAATCATCAGGACTCAGATTAGAAACCAGCAGACCAGCATCACATCACCTGAATCCTCCTCCAACCAACCAGAGATATTTAAACCAATCAGATAAAACCGATCTGGGGGCTGGGAAGGTCGAGTCTGTTTCCAGTCTAAAGATAAGCAGCATGAGAGGACTCGCTGAGAATAACTAGTAATAAATATGAAAACTATTAGAAACCAATCATTTCAACAGCTTAGAGTCAGGATGAGACAACCCAACATCATCAGTCTGGGATCTACTGACACTTCAACAGGTCCATGATGATGACGTAAAGGTTCTAATAAGAAACAGATGATTTAACTTTAACTTTAGGAACCAAGACGTTCAGAGTCATAAATAAAAAAATAAATCTCAAACCCCCATGTTCCTACAAGTCTGCTCATGTCATTATCTTATCCGTCCAGTGTCGGCCTCCTATTTTACTGTACATGGTCTCCTTGGATGTGAAAGGAGCCAATAAATAAAATATAAAAGAAGTGTCAAACTAAAAAAACCTGTCAGATCCAGAACACAACGCATCAGAAACCTCTGGTCCAGGATCCACAGAAACATGAGAGAACCAGTCACTTTAAACTCACTACAAACTGCACCGAGGCAACATTAACAGATTTATCGTTTCTAAAAAGTTTGTCTACGGATTCAGTCACAGAAGAAATTCAGACAGAAACTGAGACTAATCCAGAGTGTTAGTAACACAGGATCAGGGTCTAAACCATCAGAGCTTCAACAGCACTGGAGCAGAGGCTGTGTTCAGTTCACTTACCTTCAGGATGCAAGACGAACGAGGAGGAGGAGGAGGAGGAGGCCGCCAAGCAGATGGACCAATCAGCCAATCAGGAGGACGCACCGAAAAAGAAACAGAGATTTAATTAGAATTTATTACATGAACTAATTTCTCAGTTTGTTCGTCTTGAATCTTTCTTTTCCAAGAGGAGTGAGACATCGTCACATCTCGCCACTCCTCGGCTCTACTTCATCTATCTCCTTTAATCCAGCTTCATGTGTTCCTACATGAAAAGCCTGGTGAGGCTGAAAGGATCCGGTCTAAAAGCTCCTCCACAAATCCTCCTCCCCCCTCCTGACGCCTCCTTCAAGATGGAAGACGGAGGAGAGGAGGTGGCACAAAGTAGAGGAGATCAGACAGGAAAGAGTCCACAGACAGAACAGAGACACGACGGCTCCTGGAAAACCTGAAAACCTCAAACTGAACGACTAAACGGAGGAAATTAATTCACCCTGTAACATTCCTCTGTATCTCTATGAACCAATCAGAGCTCTGTGTTTAAGTAAACGCTGCATGATGCAATGTGTCATTTTCTTCTGGTTTCACTGATAAAAGTTATTATAGGATTCAACCAACAAAAACAAAAAAACACGTAAACCCAACAACTTGTTACTTTTTAACTGTGTTTTAACTTTGATTCCTCCAGAACTAAACCACTTAGAAAGATTCTGACTGTAGTGATAGAAACTTCCCAGTCGTGTCTTTAAAAAGAGACCGAGACCATGAATGAGCTCCAACATGTTCATCAACGTTCAGTTTAGTTTGTCTATGTCCTAAACAGGCTGGAGTGATGAGAGGTTAAGAGCCTGACACTTCATGGTATTACACTCCTTCACTGCAGGGGGCAGTAGCTAATGACAAAGCTAGTGGATATAACCCTAATTTATGGTAAACAAAGGCAACGCTAAAGGTGAAGCTAATGGCAAACAAACTCACAGAAAACAATGGCAGAGCTGAAGAGAATACTAATGGGAACGCTAATTACAATGCTAATAGCAATGCTAAATGCAAGGCTAAAGGCAAATCTAATGGTGACACTAATGATAATCAGACACAAGGAAAACCCCAACCCTATGAACAGCAGTGCTAATAACAACGCTAAGCTGGAGCTAATGGTGATGGCCAAAAAAGACAAAGACAAAAGGAGTGTTCATTTAGCTACCAGCTAATCCGCTATCAGCTAATCAACTACCAGCTAATCTGCTACCAGCCAATAACCTACCAGCTAATCTGCTACCAGCCAATCACCTACCAGCTAATCCACTATCAGCTAATCTGCTACCAGCTAATCCGCTATCAGATAATCACCTACCAGCTAATCTGCCATCAGATAATCAGCTACCAGCTAATCTGCTACCAACTAATCACCTACCAGCTAATCCGGTATAAGATAATCAGCTACCAGCTAATCATCTACCAGCTAATCCGCTATCAGATAATCATCTACCAGCTAATCTGCTACCAGCCAATCATCTACCAGCTAATCTGCTATCAGCTAATCAGCTACCAGCTAATCCGCTATCAGATAATGAGCTACCAGCTAATCTGCTACCAGCCAATCATCTACCAGCTAATCTGCTATCAGCTAATCTGCTATCAGATAATCAGCTACCAGCTAATCTGCTATCAGATAATCAGCTACCAGCTAATCCGCTATCAGATAATCCACTACTAGCTAATCATCTACCAGCTAATCCGCTATCAGCTAATCATCTACCAGCTAATCAGCTACCAGCTAATCTGCCGTGCTGTGAGGTGGCTGGGCTCTGATTGGCTGAGAGGAGGTTTGGTGTCTGTGTGTGTGGCTGAAAATGTTCTTTCCAAAACTAGGAATGATTCAGAGTTCACATGTTCACACACACAGACTCACACAGGAACACACACAGGAGGTCATTTCAACAGTAAAAGCTTCCTCTCAGTGTCAGCGTGACTTCAATCACAATAACAGCAGCCATCTGGGTCCCTCAACACAACACGACAACACAACGCAGCACAGCATGACACGACACAGCACAACACTACACAACAACACTGCACACAAAACAGCGCTAAACAACACAACAAAACTACACTATATGACACAGCGCAGTGAAACACAACGCTACACAACAGCAAAACATAACATAACGCTATGCAACACATCACTACACATCATCACAACAACACAACAGAACTCAACATACTGTGAAACTATAAAACAACACAATGCTGCACTGTGTTGTGTTGTTGCAGTGCAGTGAGACGTGTCGCAACGCAACACTAAACAACAACACAACACAAGCCAGTGTTGTGGTTTTCTTTTGAGGTGTTTGTTCCTAATTATCTAGAACAGTCACCAGGTGAACTTCCTCCACCGACCAATCAGACCAGGTGGGCGGGGCTTAATGTGGCCAGTACCTACAGTAGTGGTGTGGACTGGTCCCAGATCTTTTCCTCCTGCAGCCCTGCAGAGGATCTTAGCTTCTTTTAGAAACCAATGAGGAGCATCAGCGCAGGCTGAGAGGCAAAGAGAATCCACATCTAAACCTAGATGCAGCGCTGTCAGTCACAGACACTCACTCCATCGGTCGCCCACAGGCAGGAGATAGCAGAGGAGATAGCATTAGCATTAGCCCGTCACTAGCTCCGCTCACTGTGTCAGAGCTGTCAATCATCTTCAAACATCCCGCAAACATCAAACCACCAAGGTCAACACACACAGCGCGACTGTCGGGCAAACACATGACGTCAATCAAAGCTCACATCACATCAAACCCTCAGCCGGAGCACGAGCACAGAGGAGGCAGGAGGCAGGAGTTAGGAGTCAGGGGTCACACAGGTGAGAGTCCTCCCCCCACTGACAGGGAGGAGGAGGAGGAGGAAGGCAAACAGTTTGAGAGCTCAGGTTTCTACAGGTTAACGTTTCTCAGAGAAACTCTGCCGCTGTAAACCTTTAGCATTTAGCTCATATCTAGACACCAGGACCCGTCCTCCTCCAGGTCCTCCTCCAGGACCCGTCCTCCTCCAGGTCCAGATCCTCCTCCAGGTCCTCTGGTGTAGCTCCTAGTTGAGCCTAGACACTCATGTTAGGGAGGAGGTGTGATGTTAGTGAGGAGGTGTCAGGGAGGAGCTGGGGTCGAGCCCGTTGCTACGTATGAGGCATCATGTCATTGATCCATAGAACGGAGTCACATCCACAGACTGAATCCTAGAATCTGATCTATGAGACTGAAGACAAATAAATAGTAGGTCTACTTTAAAATGTTGCACTTGAACAGTATTCACAGATCTCACCTGAGGAGCACTGAGATTCTTTAGGAATACATTTTCTTTAGCCCCTCCAGTCTCGATCATTACAACGATGGAGGTCAGGGGTGCTTCATCTTAAGTATGAGCCAATAATGATCCTCGCTGAATGATAATTGAGCCACATGGGAAGGAGACGCCAGGTTTACTACTAAATAACTAATAACGTTTTCTACATCATGAATCATCACATGAAGCTCAACCAGAGATCATAAAATAATGATAGAATAATAATAATAACACATGTGAAGGAGGCATCATCATGGAGGACGAAGCCCTGAAATAAAAAGATGCTCCACAGGCAGATCAGGAAGAATGAGATGTAAAGCCTGAAGTGTGGTGACTATTATGGGCTGCGACGCCTCCCTGGATCCCATCTGAAGGGAGAGTAATGCATGTGGAGGTGCGCTTGTTTCATGACAGCTGGAGAGGAGGGAGGCTGACACCGAGGTTAGCCTCTTTCATTACTCCTTCTCCTCATCGAGCTGTTTGACTAAACTGGCGCCTGTTGCATGGAAACCGTGTCCTCTGCTGTTCACGTGGTGCCAGGATGGAGATGAAACATTGAAGAGAGATCACGTCAACGTCTGTTTAAAGGCTGGAAACACGTTCACATATAATACACTGATTCTCTGCTCGTCCATCTTTCTGGAGCTGACAGTCAGTATCTACTGGATGTCCAAGGCTCTGGTTTCCTTGGTAACCATGTTGTATATTCCCCAGTAAAAGAAGCAGAACATTAAAATGCGTCTCATGTACAGAAAGAGCTGGTTCTTGTTGTATCTGGGTTCACCCGACGCTCCAAGCTAGACTTTAACTGGATCAGTGGCTCCCATTGGTCCAGATCGGTTCTACTTGGTTCCTTCTCCAGTTTTGTTCTCAGGTGTTTCCTCAGTGGACGCGTTGAGACTGAACCAACATCTGTCTCAGTTATCAGACAGTAAAGCTGAACACCAGGACCGTCGTGGAGATTCAGAGCAGGACTGGTTTCACTGGTGTACCTAATGAAGTGGCCAGGGAGTGAAGATAAAACATGTGTAACAGGATCTCGTGTTGACGTCCTGCCTCCTGAAACATCTGTTGTGGTGTTTTAATTCCAATCAGCCTCATCGTTTGTCACAGTTAAAGCAGGAACGTGAGATTCGTCTGCAGCTCCTGACTATTACATCATCTCAGGCTCTGCTCTCCGTCTGAGTGGGAAGACAAGCGTGACACAGATGAAGTTTTATTCACTCCGAGTCGCAGCCTGAACAATATCAACTCAAAGCACACTCACAAATGTCAGGAGCGTCAGAGAAGGAGCTGCTCTGCGTCTCCTGAGCAGGTAATCTGAGCAGCTGATGGGAGGAAATGGAAAATGTGAGCGGAATATTTTCTGTCTGAAGAGACGAAACAGACACGTCGGCGGAATTAAAACAGACAAGAGCAATATTTCAGCAGCACACACACGAGGTTTGAGCTTCTTAGCCGACACGTTGTCCATCAAGCTCCTCCAGCCTCCTCCCTCTGACCTTTAGTTAATTAACAGCTTCTCTCTGTGGAGCCTCCACTCAAATCACACCAGCACATGGTGCCGCGGCTTTTCAATATGTTTTGGAGGCGGCTCATTTTTGTGGACCCCACAACTAAGACGCTAAGAAGCCACAACTTCATTTACTGGGTTGTTTGGTCTAGATGTATAGCTCCTTAATGGGGGGAGCAAACACTTGTGATTGGCTGATGAGTCTCTGCATCAGTGAAGTGATGAGAAAGTTGAAGTTAGCTCTGCAGATCTTTAGCTCCTGTTAAAAATTCATTGTAATGTGTTGCTGTTTCGCTGCTAGCGTGAACGTAGCTGGTTACAGTTAGAGATTAGTGTCAGTGGAAGGTCCTCACAAAGATAGAAACAGGAGCCTTTATCCACGTCCCTCAGCCTTTTCTTTGCAGCCGTGTTTTATTTGAACGTACACTCCGTCGTGTCAGCCTCGCAGGTTTCTAGCCTGCTGCCATGGTAACCAGCATCCAGCTCCTAAACGAGTAGGAGATTAAAACCTGGAGAAGAATCCAAAAAGACACAAAAAGAAGCTGCAGCCGTTTACAACCTTTGTCTCCATGAACACTTTAGACTGACAGTGATTCATCCACACACTCTTTCATCTGAAGACTTTTAAAAGACATGATGAACTCAAAGCACCAATTATTTCACAAATTACACAGCGGACAGAAGTTAATGTGAGAAGTAAATATCAGTTCCTCTCCTCCTCCTGTGACCTCCTCAGATTATTCTGGTGAACTCCTGGAGGGCTCAGACCTCAGGTTTGTCAGGACGTCTTGTTTACTTCATCCCTTCAAGCCTCACATGACACCAGACGGCACTTTGATTCATTAATGAAAACCCCTCAACATTTATTACTGCATTCACTTTGACATATTCAGGCTGGATTTATAAAATACCAACTATGTGAGGGCAACGGAGCCTCTGGAGACATGAAGCCAAGTAGAACTGATCTGGACCAGTTTAAGAAGAAGTAGAAGAAGAAGAAGACGTGGTAACTAGAGCCGGGGACGTCCACTAGAGACCAGGTGTCCTCTACAGAGACATGGACGAACCAAGGAATCCCTCAGATATGGACAGATCCCTGTGAGGTAGCAGCATCAATATCAACCAAACTTTAACTGAACTGGATCTAATCTCGTGTCTGTCCAGGCAACGAATTAAAGAAAAAAAAGTCCAAGCTTTAGGAACATTTAGTAGTTACCGTCTGGTCTCCTGCTGCTGTCCAGTCATTCTCCGTTTCTCTGTTTCTGAGAACTTCCTAAGGATGCTTAAAGAGCAGTGATGGACGTAGCAGCTATAATCATAAACAGAGTGAGGAGCAGTGGTTTCTCCTCAGAACTCCTCGGCCTGGTCGCTGTGATTAGCAGACGCTAAAAGGAGATCCCATTTAATAATGTGCAGGGAATGATGCGAGCTGGATGACAAACATGAGGAAGACAGCGCATAGCGACAGCTGCTTCCATCCTCAGCATCTGATAAACAACAGCAGCTCCTCAAGCAAGACACAAACAATTCATTTCCTGCACAGAAACAATCGTCCTCCATCCACCAGCAGCTACCAGGACCAAGCCAGAGCTGCTGAGTCTGGACCCTGACTGACAGCATCGATCGGAGACGAGAGCAGAATCACCAACGAGTCCTCACCTGCTTTACAATTCAATGCAACTATGAAAGCGACTCAGAAACACACACTTCAAATCATTACACGCAGACATTTGTATCAGAAACACGAACATCTGATCAGAGGAGCTGTTATCAAAGACGTGGTGAGACCTACTCATTGGTCTAACTGCTTAGAAAGATGCTTTACTCCAAACACTGGCCTTTGTTTTAGGGCAAAGAAGAATGTCACAGTTATTAAACTGTGCTAAGACAAAACCCAGACATTTCTGTTTAGTTCTAGGACTCATCAGCTACTTTTCCATGAAACACAAAAATGAGCTAAACCTAAATATCTCAATAATACTTCTGCTGTGAATATCTTCACGCCACCCTGGGCCAGATTAGACCCTGTGGAGGCCGCTTTGAGCCCGTGGGCCGTACGTTTGACCCCCTGCTGCAGAGAATGTGCAGGATGAGTGCTGGTTTGTCTGATGGACACGTGGTCTTCATGAGGACAGGGGTTCTGTCCCTCAGGGACGTCTGAGCTGAGAATTGATGTGACTCGTGTTTCAGTCGTGTTTCATCCTCTGAGGCCGTGACCTGGTCACGTCCTCACAGAGACGAGTCACAGCTGGACAGGTGTCAATCAACGCCTCAGGGGTCCACCTGTAGACTCAGCAGGTCCAGGTCCAGGTGATTAGATCTGTGGAGCGGAGTGAAAGGACCGTCTACTGAGCTGGAACCATCCATCCTTCACTGATGCTGAATTTAAATGAAAGTACGACAGTTCCTTTGAGCCTGAATCCACTTTGATTCAACAGAAAACATCTGGAAAACATCAGCTTCTCAGGAGCCTGAGATAAGACCTCATGGGTTATTATTTATTTTGGACAATTATCACAAATATGTCCTGATTGTGTCTTTAACTACTATAACGTGAGGTGATTGTTGTCACTTGATTTTCGTTGTGTTGCTGCTGTCTTGTTGTGTGTGTCCTGTTACTAACTGTACAGAGTCTCTGGTTTTTATATACAGACACGTGTTCCTTAGTGTTTGATCATGATAACTTTAAAGCAGAGTTTTATGTCATGGTACCATCCACAGCTCTCATCCTGTCACAGGTTTGGATAATCTGACACACAACAGGTCAAAAAAACACAACTAAGGCTACTTTTACTTGAACAGTCACATATTTATTCTTTGATACTAGAGTCAGATAAAATGTCCCGGAGTTCACATGTAACTCTTATTTAGTACCTCTTACTTTTGACATGAGCCCCCTGACATCCCTGTGTTTGTTTTATGACACGTTTAATACTTAAAAGAAAAGTTCTTAATCTACCAGGTATCGTTGTACTTGGATCCGTTTTTGAATGGCTGAACCTGACGTTAGTGACGATGGTACTAATTCTACGGTCAAAGACGAGTCAAGAAGCAGCATCAGATTAGAGTCTGAATGTTTCACTGATGGGATTTAAATGACTGGTCCCGTCCACCACATCTTCAGAGAAGCAATAAAACCAAAGTCTGTCCACTTTCTGCTCATTATACTGACTGTACAGGTTAAAAGAAAATTGTGACTCAACACATTAAAGGACGTGATGATGGGAAAACAAACAAGAGCTTCAAGGAATGAAAGCTGAAAAGAGCCATGCTGTCAGAAATGAAATGAATAAAGTTCTGCTCAGCTCCATCAGTAAATCCATGTGAGATGGAACATGGCTGAGGCAGGAAGAAGCTCCCACTGCGTCTTCACACTTTAACTGGTTGCTATTAATCATTTGTTCACGGAGGTGTTGAAAAAAAACCCTGCAGGCGGCTCAAGATGTTACCCAACTGTTCTAAGAAGGAGATTATTTTAACATATATATATTTTCCTCCCTGCGTTGTGTGTTTTTACCGTCAGACCTTTGGTTCACGGCTGAGTTGAAAAATCAGCTTCATACAAACTCAACTCAGATCCTTGTCTGTGAGGCAGGTAACAGAGAACCTCTGTTTATTTACAGACGGTTCTTACATGAAAGGAACCACATCTGGTAACTTCATCTATCAGTGAGGTTATCGTCATGTGGTTTTCATTGAGCCAATCAGAGAAGATCCAGGAAACACTGTCGGGTCTAATCAGGGTCTAATGTGGTCTACAAGGTCCCCCTCTGACCTGGTTTATTAGGAACCATGAAGAAGAACAAGTGTCTCTGATGTTCTAATGTGACAAATACATACATTAGTTTAAGGACCAGGAACCAGATATGAGACCAGGAACCAGATATGAGACCAGAACCAGATATGAGACCAGGAACCAGGAACCAGATATGAGACCAGAACCAGATATGATACCAGGAACCAGGAACCAGAAATGAGACCAGAACCAGATATGAGACCAGGAACCAGATATGAGACCAGAACCAGATATGAGACCAGGAACCAGATATGAGACCAGAACCAGATATGAGACATTCATTCATCTGGTGTTTATACTGACCAGTGGTCATTGTGTGGCTGTTTTGTAATGTATCCTCCATTTCTCTCTCGTCTCTCATCGTTTACTTCTGTTCTTCCTTTTGCTCATTGTGTCCAGATCAACATGGACTTTAACTCTTTCGCTCTCATCCTGTGACTGACATTATTAAAAAGATAAATTCTTGTCCTTTCCACTTCAGAGCCCAATCACATTCTTCTTCTACTATTATTATTGTAATTATAGCATTAACCTGTCATTGTTTTATTCTTCATATTATTATTCATTATTCTTTAGTTTTATTCATTAAAAATAAATTAAAGGTTTATGTTACCTTAGTTTCATTTAGTTATTAATTCCATATTATTATTGTTAGTTTTAGTAGAAGTTGTGTTGTTGATTATAAACTTTAAAGAGATTAAATGTTCATTTCCTGTCATATGTGTAAAATGAGTCAACATCTGTTCAGAGATGAACAACCTTTACTGGTTTTACATTAAAATCATCTTCTCAGTAGAACGTCATCGGTCATTCAGGAGAACGTTAGATTCCAACACGGAGCCAATGAACAATGAACTTCTCCATGAACTCTCTCTGAGCTCTGCTTGTCTCGTTCTGTTCAGAAACTCAGAGGAAGTGCATGAAACGACCCGTGAACACAAGGGATTATGGGTAGAGGAGCTGGATGCCTCCTGTCACGCTTGGAAAGTCCAAAGAAAACCAGAGAGAAGCGAAGCTGCAGCCGAGCTGACGGTAGATTCCCTTGAGACGGGAGCAGCTTCACATCACGACGTCTCAGTGGACGGGGGAGAAGGAGGAGAAGGATGGGGGGATGGAGGGGGATGGAGGAGGTGGAGGGGGAGATTACCAAGATGCACAACAACCACATCTGTGGACACCACCTCCAGATGTTCCTGATTTGTGTTACCTGCCTAGGGACTATGGATGCTAATTAGCATTGTTGCTATAATCCAGGATATGTTTACGTCTAATGCTGCATGGATAGATGCTCATTAATGTGCACTGTCCCTTTCAAATAAATAAATGAAAAATTAGATAAAAACCTAAACTCTCCACCACCGTTTAGAGCTGAACACAAGGAAACCACAAACAAACACAACACGTCCAGATGAGTTTGATTCAGCGGAACCACTGAGAACCTCTGCTCCACACAACCCTGGAGCCCAAATAACAAACCAGATCCACTATGGATCATGTAGCTGTGATTTCCATTCTGAAGTCACTGTGAAAACTAGTCGTTGAACGACTTCTGATATTTTAAAAGTCGACTAATATGTGGTGAAAGTTGACGTCAACTACTCTCTGATGACGACACGTAAAAACACAGTAGGAAGTTATGACCTCTAGATTCTGGATCTGAACCCATACTATAGCGTCTGAGAGTTTATTGAAGTTTGAACAGTTCTCAACATCAAGTCTTTCAGCGTACGAACTAAGGAAACAAAAAGTGAACAAGTGAGGCTCCTGGTGGCAAAACGTCTCAAAGGAACTCTTTTAAAACAAAACAGCTTTGAAAACAGAAAACACAAATATATTACTTAAAACAATCTAAATGACAAACTTGTGTCTCCTCTAAACTATAGGTGGAACAAGTGGATTAGTGTTGATCCAAGGAAAGTGTGAAGAGAAGAGTCCATCTGAAACCTTTGGAGCCAACCTGAATCCTGGCTCTAATCCTAACCCCAAGTTATATCGTCTTAGATTCAGTTTTTATATTTTTTATCTAATCAAACCTAAAGCTGCTGCAGCTTTAACCAGGGACGCAGGTAAAACAGCATCACATGAGAAATGAACCAACGCGGCAAAACATTATGACCCCTGACAGATGAAAGGACGTAAAGAGTCACTGTTAAAACCAGTCGACTGAACTGGAGACGACAGGTCACATCATCAGTTACAGTAAAACAGTTCAGAGGCAGAACAAGGATTTACAACAAGGACGACCTGGTTTCAGAGCCCAGAGACGCAGCAAACAAAGAGGTAAAACAGTGAAAACAGTGAAGGCTGTTGGAGCAGCATCTGAGTTAATGATCACCACACTGTCCTGATTAAAGGAGGCTGAGTGTTCAGAAGTCACATCCTCTGAGATTCACCCGCATCGATTCCATCCGGCTAAAGACTCCCCAGAATAAATCAAAGTTATGTTTTAATGTAAAAGATTCATAATGTTTTACCTTTAAAACTTACGGCCTGGGCTATAAACTGGAGCCTTTTAGCACATTACTATAAGTGTTCTGAGTTATTTCCTGCACATAAGACGCCACGAGCTATAAAAACGGCAATAAAACAATAGATGGTGAGTTTGGAGTTAAAAGACGAATGAATCCTTCTGTCAGGAGCTGTAGTATTAGCCTGATAGCATTAGCCTGATAGCATTAGCCTGATAGTATTACTCTGGTAGCATTACTCTGGTAGCATTACCCTGATAGCATTACTCTGATAGCATTACTGTGGTAGCATTACCCTGATAGCATTACTCTGGTAGCATACTCTGGTAGCATTACTCTGGTAGCATTACTCTGATAGCATTACTCTGATAGCATCACTGTGGTAGCATTACCCTGATAGCATTACTCTGGTAGCATACTCTGGTAGCATTACTCTGATAGCATCACTGTGGTAGCATTACCCTGATAGCATTACTCTGGTAGCATTACTCTGGTAGCATTGCTGAAGCTGTTATTTCCCGTTTGGCCCTGGGCAGTGTTAATCCCTCCAGACTTAATGCGATGATCTGCTTTGATCTAAATACAGCAGCTTGCCACTAATTGCTTAATCAATTTCTACGCTATTAAACGGGTACGAGGATAATTCACACAGAAACAATCACTTGCAGCTAATAGGAAGGAGGAAGATAAAGAGAAGAAACAATGAGTTAATCTCAGCGTCTGTTCCACACAAATCTGACTCATTTCTGTCACAATTCAACAAATACAAGAGTCAGAGTCAGAGCAGACAACACGTGGCCTTCTTCTAAACCAGGGTCCCGTTAACGTCCATCCAGGTCTCACCTGGTCTCACCTGGTCCATCTACCAGGTGTTAATTAATTAAAATGAACATATTCAGATGTATTCAGATATATTCAGATGTCCCAGAGGAGCGCCTTAGTCCTTTTAACATGTCCAGCTGTTTAAAGACTAGCCACTAGAAAATAAATCTGTCCTCATCACCTGGATAGCCCTCCTACCAATCAGAGACATTCAAACTGAGCAGGTGAGCCAGACACCAGAGAGACTCCAGGTAACGTCTGCAGAGAGACAATGTCGACTAGTTTGTTTAAAAGGACAGAGTCAGTGAACGCATCGAGAGTGAGAACAAACTAATCCGTCTTTCCTGAACGCCTCGTTTTCTAGTCTGAAACTGACCGACATTAGTCCAGTGATGCTGTAGAGTCCTGATATAATATAACATATACAATAGAATATGAAAACAGAGAACCTCCTACTGCTCAGCATTAACCACCAGAACAGAGATGAGCAGCAGGAGGAGCCAGCACAGCATGGCATCACCAAGATAGCTGGTAGCTGGTAGTTGGTAGCTGGTAGCCGGTAGCCGGTAGTTGGTAGTTGGTAGTTGGTAGCTGGTAGCTGGTAGTTGGTAGTTGGTGGCTGGTAGTTGGTAGTTGGTGGCTGGTAGTTGGTAGTTGGTAGTTGGTAGCCGGTAGTTGGTAGTTGGATCGTGAGTGCGTGAAGTGATGAGCTCAGAGCTCAGATCAGGATTCAGATCCTCAGCCTCTGTTCGTTCAGCAGAAACTCTCCAGGCTCAGAGCAGATGTGAAGGCAGAACAGAGAAGAGCAGAGTGGAGGGAGATAAGAACAGCAGAGAGGATCTAGAAAGGCATATCATCATCTGTGGAGGTTTCAGGCCTCTAAACGACGAGCGGCTGTTTGTACAGTTAAATGTCACGGCTGTCATCAGCATTGGACTCGGGGGGATGTGAGAGTCGGGGGCAGCGAGAGGACGACGGAGAAACAGCAGCAACCACCAGCATCTGCTCATTTCTGAGGAAGAAGACGCTACACAACCCAGAGTCAAGGATTTTTATATGAAACCCACTAAACCAGCAAATTCAACATGAAAGTTTCAGAGTAGTGGAAAGTTTCTTGGCCCTGAGATGATTAACGTAATGACTTCAAATAAACATCTGCTCAAAAACCTTCAAGCTCTCATTTCATTTTTATATTTTAGGTGAATATATTTGGGTTTGGGCCAGTCCGGCCGTACTAAATAACTTTGGGCTTTTTAATTATTTTCTGACATTATTGATGTGAAGTGATTCATGATTTTATATTTTCAGCTTGTAAACTGACAACAAAGTGTCTGAGTGTCTCTGGTCATCACTCAGGTCCATCTGAAGCCAACGTCCACGTCTCAATTCATTAGTCGATAGATCATCAAACTCATTTTAAAATGCTCGTGAACATTTATGAATGAAAAAGAGTAAAAAAGAGTTAATATTAGATTACATTCATCCAGGGCTGACTGGACGAGATATTAGGCATAAATAGGGAGCAGCACTCACTGATTCATCATATATTCATCATGTATTCATCAGCTCCATAACCACCAGGTTAAGTGGGGGTGATGAAATGAGCGTTGTTTGTCTCAGCTAATGATTCCTGGTGTCGCTCAACTACTGTCTCTCTGGTCCATGTCCTCCTCATGCCCAGGGTGACACTACCATTAGCCACTGTTAGCCACTGCTAGCCACCATTAGCCACTGTTAGCCTCCATTAGCCACCGTTATCCGCCATTAGCCTCTATTAGCCACCATTAGCCACCACTAGCCCCTGCTAGCCATTACATGAGATTATCGGATGGTGTTCATATATCTCAGCTATTATCACAATAAATATATCTTCACATCCATTGATCTGTGACTAATTCCAGTTGTGGAGTTTCAGGAGTCAATTGAATCTATGGCAGCACGTGACTGTAAATTCCTGTATTTTGTGTGGAAGCCTGAAGTGGACGCGCTGCCCTCTGGTAATGAATTATAGAAGCAGCAACGGTGCTCTGGCCTCGAGGCACACTGCCCCCCCCTCAGGACAAACTGTCCCCCGCTCAGGACAAACTGTCCCCCCGCTCAGGATAAACTGTCCCCCACTCAGGACAAACTGTCCCCCGCTCAGGACACACCGTCCCCCCCTCAGGACAAACTGACCCCCGCTCAGGACAAACTGTCCCCCGCTCAGGACACACCGTCCCCCCACTCAGGACAAACCGTCCCCCCACTCAGGACACACTGTCCCCCCGCTCAGGACACACCGTCCCATCAGACAGGGACCATGTCGAGAGCTGAACAAGGTCAGCGTCAACAGGGACGGAGGCCGAGGACCACGGACGCTTTATCCTCTCATCACTTTACTTAATGTTCTTGTCCCCGATTGAACCTTCATTAGTTTGACCTGTCCTTCGTTAATCAGCCCTCGTTTACGTCCACAGTCCACCAGGGATCACACAACTTATATCAAGTCCAGTTCTTTTCTTCTAAGATAATTTTTCTCTTCAAATTTTCATTGGTTCAACACAAATGTACTTGTATTTAGTCTGAAACTCTAGTTTGGATCATTTACGTCATATATTCCTCAGTTAAAACCTGATTCTAGTTTCACTCTTTCACCCACATCTCATTTAGAGGCTAGATACATTCACCTGGTTTTTACTTTCTGTTCTGCTGATTCTAGGTCATATATTCCTGATTATAAACCTTTATTGTTGTAGTTTTTTCTTCTCTTCATCGTTCCTGGGTGTGTTCATGTTTCCCTCCCGTTTCCTTTAGTTTTCGTCTTGGTTCTTGTCTTTGCTCTGACTGGTGTGAATTACCCCCATGCCTCTGGAGTCGTTGTTAAATATGAGCTAAGTTGTACGTTCTTGCAGTTTTATGAATCCCTGGTTTAGACCTCTGCAGCCACGCGGCCGTTCATTTCCTTAATTGCGAGGCCGTGGGTTTCAGGTGTAATGGGAACTCTAAGGCCACTAATGTTACGCTCTGTCATTTGAGCGAGTCACGCACATAAAGAGCAGGGAGTTAGTGTCTGGTGGATTTATCACTGAGCTTCCGCCACTGATATTAGACTGAACTGAGGCTCAGACGTTGGTTTCTCCTTCATGAAACAGTCAAATATGGAACAGAAAGCAAAGTTTGAGGCGTTCTCGTATCTTTTCTCTTCGTCTCCAGACGTTTCTTTGAAGCAGAAATTAAAGTCTGACACAAGTTGATTCATTTAGTTAAAACTTGTTGAGTCTCTGATGTGTTTCTCATCAGTCTAATGATCAGACTGAGGTCAGTAGATGAGGAGATGTGATGGCTCGGGTTAGTGAATGAACCCAGTGTATGGATGAAGGGTCAGCTGTTGTAATCAACTGAGAGAAGACGAAGCCTCCTCCTCCTCCTCCTCCTCCCTCTTCATCCCCTTGAATCATCTCCTTCTTTACCCTCCAGTCTCCTGTCCTCCGTTCACCCCGTTATTAGCCTCCTTCATGTTCTCGTCCACCTCCATCCCTCGCTCCTGACCCGTGCTGCATTTTTATTAGATGACATCTTATAGATTATTCACTTCCTTTGCTTCCAGATGAGGCTGCAGCTCGTCCTCCTCCGTCTCCCTCTCTTGAACATTGTGAGGACACTTTTATTTGTGCATCTGCTGAACATGTGAAGAAGCTTTAAATGTGCAGCACCATTTCATCTGCATTCGTTCCTCCTTCCTGTGGTAAGACATTTCCAAACTGGTAATTAACAGATGTGTTGATGTTTTATTTACCCAAATCCACCAGAGGACCAGGGCGACGTCATCCTGAGCTCCTGACGCTTCAGATGGAACCGGATGAATCTGAATCGTGCTGATGCAGATGTATATTTGAATGTGTTGAATCTTCTGATGGGCTTCATGCTCCAGATACCTGGACGTTTAGACGAGCTTTAACTTTTACTGCAGCTCATTCAGTTCATCTCAATGCTGTTCAATTAGCAGGATGCTTTTCCAGCTTCACCCTCATCTACATAATGGACTATGGATATTTTATTAGAGCTCACAGTGTTTCAGTGAACAGAGGGCATTGACTGAGCTCTCCCCAGCTGTTCAGTAGAAAGACGTGTGGACGGATGAACTCTGGATCCACTGAGACGTTAGCAAACAGCATTCAGTTAATTCTGAATGGTTTTAGGGATGGAGAGCTACTACCAGGAGTCTGGATACGACAGGACGGGAACAACATGGAAACATGTGATGTGTGGTCGTAAGGAATACCTTTACCCTGCAGAGGGCGGTAATGCACCTGACAAAGTCTAAACTGACAAACATCACCACAAAAAAGTGTCAGAAAATGAAGAAGAAGACGAAGATGAAGAAACGGATTATTTGAACATTCAGTTCATCTTCAGCGTTGTTTGATGCTTCTACGTGAACTAAGTTAAGAATAAAAACTGAGCAATGAGCACGGTACAGGACGAGGTTTGAACCAGCGTGAAGAAGAGCAGCCGGTTGGATTTTTGGGGAAAGTGAAACACATGAATTGATAATGAAACTAGAGTGTGCACCAAAAATTATACCAGCATTATTAATTCATATCTGCCTTCACAGAGGAGGAAGAGGAGGAAGAGGAAAAGAGTTCAAGACGGTTTTATTATCAGAGCTGCAGCTGTTAGCAGATTAGAGTTTATGATAAATATTTTATATCTGATCTGTAAAAGAAATAAATCTACAGCTACAGTGGAGTTCAGACCAGAGAGAAATGATCCTGTTTACATCTGTTTACATCGACTGGTTCTTTTCTAGAGGAAGAAGCGTAAAAGCAGAGGTCAGATAAAAATGTTGTTGTAAATGTGGAGGAGATGCTGTTCTCTGGTTCCTCAGGTTTAAAGAACTTCTCCACATGGAACCGTTCTTTATGTATTTATGCTTCATTTGTCTAAACTTCTCCAAAGTTCAGGCCCACACGCACATCGTTGGGAGTTTAGAGGAGCGATGTGGGAGGGATTACGTCTGGGTTCAGGTTTCATTCAACACAAACCTCCCACTACGACTCTAATCAGCTAATAACAGAAGTCTGATTGTCGATTTTCCACCTGTCAACCACCACAGGCCATTTTTTTTTTTTCCTCTGATTTGAGTCGTGACTCCTTTAAATCCTCTTTCTCTTCAACAGATCACAGTCAATGCCAGCCTGCAGCTCCACTTCCCTCGGTCTGACAATTTGTTCTCATTTCAGGAGAACAGTCGTACATGTCCTGGTTTTTAGGGGTTCAGTGAAGCAACAAAAAAGAAAAGAAAAGGTGAAGAAATCCCAGAGCAACAGAGGAAAATACAGCGAGAGCCGAGTGCTGTTAGAGTCAAGGACAGAACGGTAGAACGATGCTACGGATCGACAATGAACAACAATTATTCAGGTTAGAATCACTTCACTAGTGTACCTAATGAACTGGCCAGGGACGGTAGATTCATGCACCAATCATTCATAACATGGACATGGGCCTTCTGGTCTGGTCTAAGTGGGAGCTACATGTCTAAGTAACATCCACAGGAATGAATACCAGGTCCACAAATTTCCCAGCAGAACACTGAATTGGTTTTAATGTTGTTGACTTCTCCTGTCAGTGGTCATAATGTTGTCTGTGAAGGTTCTCAGTCATCCAGCTCATGGTGATCCAAAAGGCGTTGAATAAAGGCAATTAGAGTTGTAGAATTTCTCGAAAACATGTCACCACTCATCGAGTAGCGTCTTCAGTTCTCCAGAACTGGCTTTTATTCAATGCCGTTTGGGGTGGTCATAATGTTGTGGCTGCTTGGTGTAGCCGAAACAGAAGAACACCATGAGGGGAAAGAGGGTGCAGATTTGGAGCAGCAGCAGGAAGTGGAGGGATGTGAAAATAAAAACAGAGCGAAGGAAAAAGTTGGAGCCGACAGCTGGGCATCCTCTGAGAGTCTCACATCTCCATCTTCACAGCTCTGCATCCCCACTGCATCCCCTCTGCATCCCCTCCGAATCGCTCTGCATCCCATCTCCATCCCCTCTGCATCCCCTCAGCGTCCCCTCAGCATCGCCTCTACATCCCCTCTGCATCCCTGCTGCATCCCCTCAGCACCAGCTCTGCATCCCGGCTGCATCCCCTCAGCATTACCTCTGCATCCCTTCTCCATCCCCTCTGCATCCCTTCTCCATCCCCTCTGCATCCCCTCAGCGTCCCCGCTGCATCCCCTCAACATCCCCTCAGCATCGGCTCTGCATCGCCTCAGCCTCTGCATCCCCACTGCATCCCCACTGCATCCCCTCAGCATCGCCTCAGCCCTGGAGCTGAATATTAAAGCAGCGTCCCAACGGACCCCCGGGACGACTCAGGGTGTTTCCTACTGACGGGCCGAGGATGCCTGGGAAATATAAGGTGGTTTAGGGGTTTATGAAGGCTGCTGCCTCAGAGAGGATCTGGGGAACAGGAAAGTTTTTATTAAGTAAAACAGAAACTGTGACAGACTCTAAGAGCATAGACTGCAGACTGGTCTTTATTTAGCTAAACCTGACAGGATGATTCATGAGCAGACAACTGGATCAGTGAGATATTATCTGGAAATGAAGCAGGATCAGTCTGTCACATGAGGAATATGACAGAGTCACAACTCCACCACATTTAACTCAGCTCTGATGTGTCCTGACAATGTGGAACAGGACAAATGTCCAGACGCTTCAAATGAGGACAACTAGTCCGTCCTCCAGCCGTCCTGTAGAGAGACGTCTAGGATCAGGAATAGTTTAGTTTAGACTGTAAAGTTGTTTTCTTCCTTTTTTAAGTTGAAGACGTTTCCTCCAAGTCTCCAGCTCTAAACGTCAAACGGAGACACAGTCTGAGCATCTGTCCCCAAAATGGTGTCACTGACACCTTTAGTCTGGAGTCTCTGTACATCAGCGGGTTGACAAAGAACCAGATTCAAGTCCTGTTCATTGGAAACAGACAATAAATACTAATACTGCTTACTACTTTACTTCTAAATAGTTTGGAAACTCTTCTGAACGGATAGACTAACTTTTGCATCCTTAAGGACATGTAATATTGGCTCATTTAAACATAATATTGTGTTTCATGTGTTCGGTTGGATCCTCAAAATATTTTTTAGAAATGTAGGAAATGAAAATACACTCTAATATCACCAGAAACCTCCAAAGAGTATGAAACCAGAAGATATCCAAGTTAAAACGTTCACCAAAGAGTGATTATTATTGATTATATTAACAGAATCTAACTAATGTAGCAGTGAGTAAGTGAAAACCTGCATGTGGAGCTGTGTGACGGACTAACAGCCATGTGCTGCAGTGAAAATGAAATGACTGTTGTCCAGAGGTGATTATAGAGGAAGAGAAACAGCCTCAGGTTCCTCCAGCTCCAGGTGAGTATCAGGTCATTAACAGACTCAGACCTGAGTCCAGGTCCTCTAGTTCATTAACAGCTGGACTCTGAGATGCTTTAATCAATCCTCAACTCAAGAAAGACGAGGGAGCGTGGAGAGAGGGAATCAGCAGTAGAGTCAGGGTTCCTCTCCTCCTGCAGCCATAAACATGTGTTTGCTGCAGCCATTAAAAGCTGCACTGCGCTCACAGGTCTGTCTGCAGCCAACATGATGCTTCACGTCTGAGCCACCAACCCCACTCTGCTCTACTGCTGTCAGGACGCTAGCAGGATTAGCTCTCAGAAAGGGATCAGGCCAATTACTGCAGGAGTAAAGAGTCAATCACAACCAAAGGGTTCAGGGTTCGGGCTGGATTAAACCGGATCACCAGAGGCTTAATGGGATTAAGGTCTCCATGTCAGCACAGCTAAGAACCTATGGACACATGTCACCCATGGACGGAGGAGAAGACGTTTCCTCCAAGTGTCTGAACGACTGGTGGGGTCAGGGTTTTACCAGCTGAATGTCACATGACTATAGTCTGATAATGACCTGGAGGAACTGGTTCTGGTCCTGGTCCAGTCAACGGTTCTCTGATGGACCCAGAACAACGTGAACTGCAGGCCTGTCCACTTTGATTCCTGGTTACAGCGATGCTGTGAGGACCCTGTGAAGGCTGTGGACCGCGGTTATTAATGAGATGCTGACTTCAATTAACAAACCCTCTCACACACAAACACACTCAGCTACAGGGTCCACATCTGAGCTGGGCTCTGCTGACGGCCGGGCTGGCCTCGGTCCTGCCCACGTCCGATGAATTAAAGATGACGGGACCTGGTCCACAAACACGTCTCATCTCTTATTAACTCGTTTTCCCTCAACGCTCTTCACGCTCACACTCATTAGCCCGTCTCAGGGTGGACGTTCCACATTCAGTGTTATTCCAAGAAATGAAAACCTAAAACTGGACCCTGGAGTCTTCAGCTGTCAGGAGGAAAACACCTGAGCTCAGACAAGACCAGTTTGTGTGTCACAAAACAAATGTACGGAGCAGCGTGCAGAGCAGGAGATGGTCCAGACTTCCAGCTGAGTCTGTCCTGTGAGATGAAACATTTGAGCGATAAACGTGAGACTGACAGCAGCTCTAATCCTCCTCCAGCTCTGACTGATCGAAGCCGCAAAACAGAAACTCTGCTGCTGCTTTTAATCTTCTTGTAGATTGTGTTTTGGGATTAAAGGTTGCTCACACCTCCTTTAGTCTCTGATTTCAGGGATTCATTATCGATGAATAATATAATAATACACTTAATAATATAATAATTAAAGAATACATTTATGATTCAGACTCTGTGCTGCCGTCAGATATAATATATATATATATAATATAATAACGTAAAATATAACTTTACTGTTTCAGTTTTTACTTCCTGTGTAGCGTCGATGTGACTTATCCCCGGGGAGAAGCTGAATAAAGTCAAACCCTCCATCACACTGAGGTCCACGTCTTCGCCAGCCCCCCCCCTCGTCTTCCTCACCTCTCACCACTTCCCTCCCATTGATGCTGGGTTTGATCTGCTGCCAGTGTCTCCGAGCGCTCCCTGCATTTATTTACGTCTTCCTCTGTCAACAGCCAAGAGAGCCGAGGACGGGCCAGACCGGGGAGATGAAAGAGAGGAGCATTTAAAAGATGAAAAAAGGAGTTCAACCTCTGGCTTTTTATTTCCTCCTTCAGACGCCACCACCATCAGCTGACTAAACCACTCACACTTCATCTCAAACCTCTAACCAATCACTCCAATCTCAGCATGAGTGTTTCTCTATCAGTTTCCTCAGTAAACAGCTTAATAGACCAGAGAGCCTTGTTGTGAAGGCGAAAAAAAAAAAAAACTCTGCAGCAGCTTTCACTCAGGAAGAAACAGAGAAAGGAAAATGTCGACGGTTCAGTAGAAACACAGTCTCCAAGCAGAACGACAACAGATTAATAACAGCAGCACAGCCAGGATCAGCCTCTGAATCTAGTTCTGATCTGGTCTGTTCCAGCCCGGAGGCCAGAACCCCACCCCCCCAAAAAAACTCCTTCATTCTCCAGAAAACGTTCTTCAGTCCAGATGTTTGGTTTTAAAAGATGTTCTTTGCAGACTACAACCTGACTCTGGGCTCGGACTATAACCTGACTCTGGGCTCAGACTATAACCGAACTCTGGGCTCAGACTATAACCTGACTCTGGGCTCAGACTTTAACCTGACTCTGGGCCCAGAGTATAACCTGACTCAGGGCTCGGAATATAACCTGACTCAGGGCTCGGACTATAACCTGACTCAGGGCTCAGACTATAACCTGACTCTGGGCTCAGACTATCACCTGACTCTGGGCTCAGACTATAACCTGACTCAATTAAAGTGAAACTAAACTGAGTCAAGCCTCCATGGAAACATGTCCTCTACATTACATCATCTGAAACCTGATCTCCTTCCTTCTTTATCTGTGAGCTCTGTCTCCAGAGAAACTCTCCCACTGCTCAGAAAGAAAAGAAAAGACATTAAGGCAGCAGCTGAGGCGAAGTACTGATGTGAGTTTTTTTTTTTTTTTTTCTTTTAGAGGAAGTTGGGCAGATTTTTACCCGTGAGCTCTTTGGAACTTTCTTTAAGAAGTCACTAACAGACTTTTAGATAAACTGCAGGGCTGCAGAGGGATGGTTGGTTCTTTACAGATGAAACTGATGCAGACACCTGGTGTCCTCCTGCTGCATTTAAGGTCAGTGAAGTCGCTCCAGCTCGTTGCTCTTTGTTGATTAAAGCTAATTGGTTGTGTCAGGATGCAGCGAGCCTTGTGCCGTCCCCTGCGGTCCGGTCAACATTACACGACCCCCCCACCGAGCTGCTGACCTCTCGTTTATCAGCGATACCCCCCCACCCTCCCGCCGGGCGCCGGGCGCTTCCAGGCTCCACTCACATCCAGAATGTCAGCGGAGTTTAAAGACTCTGCCGGGACTGTTTTCCTCCGAGGGCTCTTCTGGACTGTGAAATACAGCAAACACCAACACGGCTCTTTTATTTCCTGGCTTCTCCTGCAGCTCAGTGGGACTGAGTCTATTTTCTGTTCCCTTCCGTCCTATCACATGTGACGGAGCAGAAATGATTTCACTTCACTTCACGCAGCACTGCCTTAAAAGACAAGAGGAAGGTGAAACCTGAGCCTCGCTCCACTTTCTGTTAACGTACAACACACCAGGAACTCATCACTGCACATGATCCCTTTCAGTAACGTTTTAAAAAGAGAGGACTCCATGTCTTCAACCACAGGAAATAAAGACGAGACGCCAACATGCATCTCTAACCTGGAAGCTCCAGGTCATTCAGCTCATTACACCAGATTAATTCTAATTCTACATTTAACTACACAATGAATCAAGGGTGAGTCAGGTGAGTCCGGTTCATGTGTGGACCACGTTCCTTCCAGAATCTCCTGGGCCGTAGTTTAAACACTGAGGTTTAAACAAACGTGAGTCCATCTCTGGTCTGAGAATGACGCGACCGCCTGAGTCTCTGTGTGAGAGAGTTTGGCAGCAAGCCGCCCACATCGCAGCCCTGGCTCTGGCTCTGGCGTGAATGTGGTGATAATTGGTTTTCCATCCACTCTGGCCACCGAGCCAAAACGCCGGCGGGTCGCTCCACCAGCCACCTGTGGTGCATTATGGTCCACACTTAGCTCTAATGAGAGCTAATCCTCTGTGATGAGCCCCGGCCAGTGTCAGCACGCATCCTCCACACAAGGCGGGACGTCCGAGACGTGTTAGAGGTGGAGATCCTTCCAAATCCATCCTCCACATACGCCACGGTCAGAGGGTTACGGTTAGAGACAACTTCAACAAATGATCCAGACACAAAGTTCCAGAGAGAGAATGCTCTCAATCATTTGAGCTGAGTCTGAGTTTAAGCAAGTAGGCAAACCACTTACAGTTGCATTCTACAAAATTATGTGTGTGACAGATAAGAACAAACCTGGTTTTACTAAACAGACTCACAATTAAACCTGGCTCAAAATAGAAGTGTTTTCTCACTCCTCCATGAGATAAATGTAAAATCAAACCAGGGTACGTTCAATAGCGATGGCAGCTGAACGATAGATTCACAGGATGAAGGACGTCTCCTCTGAGGAGAGGAGGAGACAGATGGTCTGAGAGAGGAGGACTGAGATAGAATCTAACATCTATTTACAATCAAGTCTCCAACAAGTTTCAACCCCATTCACAGCTGGAGACTGATCACAGTATCTAGACTTAAATGGAGATTAGTCATTAACAAAAGCTAGTTAGTTTATGATGGTTTAACCACAGAGTTTAACCTTCCTCTGGTCTGTTAGAAGTGAAGAAGCTGCTCAGATGAAACATCTTCTCCAAACTCTATAAGTCCCTTCTTTGGATTCACACCAGAGTAAAATCCCACAGTTAACTGAACAGTGAATCTGAGGAGATTCATTCTTGGATATTCATGGTCACGCTGCAGAAAGACAAGGAGCGCACAACTGGGCTCCGTTCAACAAACTAAAAGTGTTAAAAGTGAAGAAGCTTCATGTCCGAGCTGGAGTCGGGACGTGTGACCTGAGGATGTGTTCAGAGTCTGTTCTCGGTGAAGCGAAGGAGGTGAAGGGAGCAGATCTGGGTCACGCTCTCTCGTCCTGGAGCTCCAGTGAAATAATTTCCTGCAGCGTTTTTTCACGCTGACAGTTTTATGAGTTCATGTTGGAGTGGCAGATAGAAAACATTCCAGCGGGTGTTGACAGGCGGCGTTCAAGGTGATGTTCACACCTCAGCATTTTAATGTGAGCAGGAAATTTGATGTTTGTTTTTTTGTTGTTGTTTTTGTTCTGTATTTGACACGAGGAGGTTGTCACTGTAAAAAAAAACTATGGACTTAACTAAGGAGTTAAAGTTCCTCAACTCCTTCAGCCTCTGGAGGATCAGCTCCAACATGAATTAAGAGGATTCTTTGCTGATGGAGAAGGAGAGGACAGGTGAAAGGACACAGGTGTTGGACCTGGCTGCAGGACTTTGGTCTCTGCAGATCTGAGGTCCCCTTCATCCTGAGGTGTTGAGGTTAAATCAGGACTGTGATGAGCATGGATGGATATAAGACGCTCTGGGCTGTAAATAATCAAACATAACGAGTTTAGACCAGATTAGATTTAATCCTAGAATCAGTCAGATTACAGGCTCCACTTGGTTCCATCAGAACCTTACTGGAGTTGATTGGAACCAGTCGTTTTTGACCTGTTGCTGGTCTCAGAGCAGCTGGTTCCAGATGTTCTTGGTCTGATAATGAAGTCAACCTCTGTCTCTGTGGACGGATGAACAGTTTCTTTAATGTCATCTTCATCCAACGTTAAACTTCACAGAGCAGAGAAATAAATCAAAGCGTCGTCAGTCAGGAGGAGGATCCTGGATCCTGGATCTCTGATGAAGCTCTGGTAAAGTTTGTTCTTTTCGCTGGATCAACAAACAAATGTTAAATGAAAATGGTCCTGGCCTTGTTTTTAAAATTCTGGGGATGTTGGTACATGTCCAGTGTCATCAGGAGGATGAGTTTAGATCTCTGCTGAGTGTGAACACGGTGAAAGGATCCATTTATCTGAATGAAACAGAAAAGACATCACTAGAGGAGATGATGAAATGAGCCTAGAGGTCAGAGGTCAGGTCTGCTGCCTTCACTCTGTCTCTGGTAGTTGTTGCTCGGCTGAAACCCTGAAGAATGAAAGACCAGAACCATGTTTACCAGAGTGAGCTCCTTACGTGGGCCATGAATAATGGATGAATGTGTAATTATTAATCCTGCTTACAGTGGGAGGGTGGCGTGGTGCAGCTCTGGGACTGTGATCGGCAGGACAGAGAGAACAACCATCCCAGTTTAAAGCTGTGAAGCAGTCACAGTGTTTTACTGCTAATTAGAACCTTTCACTCCCAACCTGATGGTTTCTGTTGAGGAGAAGGTTCTCGACAACGTCTCTCAGACTGGACATTAACTACTTCAAACACAAACAACAAATTAAACTTTCTCTGGATCCTCATTCAACCAGTTTGTTTCTATGATACACATTAGGATGTTGTCCTCCATTTATAACAATATCAAGAGTTTGTTGTCTCCAGGCGACGTCGCACCACAACAGATAAACTGGAGCGTTTTAAAGCAGGAAGAAGAAATTTACAGAGCGGCTGAAAAAAGACCAAAACATCCTCACACCTGAAAGTAGATGAAGAGAAGCCAAACACAAGAAGCACAAATATGAGACTGAAATGACCCAATATTCTAGAGTCCATCAGTGTGATGAGACTCAGTTCCTGGTTTAGTGTCTATAAATGAGGGAGTTGTTATGGTCCATTCGTCCAACCTGCTGTAGACACTGATCAGCTGTTACTTCAAACTTCTAGTTACAAGGAGCTCACAGCAATAACACTTTCAATCAGAATCACATGAAAAAACCTTTTCTAATGTATTATGTACCATCATCACACACGTTTCCATTGGTAGATGAACTCAACCTGATAATATCCCACAGACATTTCTTTTTCTTTTTCTAAATGTTGATCTTTATTTTAATCTCCAGAGATCACCATGGTGCTGGAGACACTTTAAGACAGGGCTGGGTAATTGATTTCTACAGGGGCCACTTGCAAAATCTGAATTGTGTTGAAGCCAAACCAAACGATAACTTTAACGTAATTCTGCTCAATATTCATTTTCTCCCATTGTAAAAAGCAATAAATTATACATGTTGATAAGCTGCTACTGGTAATCAGACACATAAGAATATTCTGTAAATAGAGTTTTGCTGTAGGTTGAAGAGGAAAATGAAACACAATCGATCTGTAGTTTTGGATAAAACGCATTGGAATGTTGGAAACTTTGTCCTCTTTGGAAAACGTCAGTGAACCAAGAAGTGACCATGTAGCTACATGAATTATTTTCTGTATCTCAATAAAGCTCAATAAATGTTTAACCCTTTAAGACCTGAATGTTCGTCTGCCCACAAAGAGAAGCTTGTTGTATTTGAATTACCGTAACTCCCCGATGGATAATATTCTAGTTGCGCTTTCTAGAAAAAACGCTGCCATTACGGTAATGATGCTGCACCGCTGCAGGTTGGAGAGCAACGATCACGGAGCCCCGGTAAGAGAGACTTGTTTGGAGGAATTTGTTGGGAAAAACAAAGTTAGTTATACTCTTGAGATGTCACGAAGGTCTTTCAGGCAAAAGCACAACTAACCAGTGTTCAGTCACAATGAATATTATCAATAGCGCAAACTACTGTGACTTACGGTAATTTATAATTAGACGCTTTGACGGATGCCAACGATCCGTTCAGGCTTTTGAGGGTTAATAGATGCAAGAAGCTGTTTCAATCTTACTTTTTGAAGAATTAACGAACTAACAGTGCGATGATGTAAAAAAAACACATCATGGCTCAAAATAAAATAAACACAGTCGTATTACATGAACAGTATAAATACTTGTTCATCTGTGATTATGACTGACAGACCGCGGGCCAGACGGGAAATGTCCAAAGGGCCGTAAAATGCCCAGATCTGCTTTAAGACCTGGATATTGTTCATGTACAGAGACACATGTGAGCTCAGATCTTTATCTTTCAGCCTTTATCAAAGCCACGCCTCCAACACATGAATCATCCAATCAGCTGAGGCCGGTAAGAGGAAGGAACCAGGAAACAGTCTCCTCTGACTCTGACTGGGGCGTTGACCAACAACAAGTACACAACGTTCACATTAGACAAGTAGAAACTCGTCCTGATGAAATGCTTTCTGGGATACCTGGCAGTACAAAGTACACACTAGATACCTCCTGATCCGTCCTGGTTAAAGCAGCCGGGACAAGAACACATCCAGGTGGTTCCTGATCAGATGGGACTTTGAACTGAACAAAACTTTAACACAAGAACTGAAGCTGATGAACTCCTGTGTCTCTGCTACAGGTCAGACTGGTTTCAAAGTCACTCTGATGAGTTTTTACAACTAATGAGGGACAACGAGCAGCTTCTTCTCAACACATGAATCTGGAAAGTGTCTGGAAGTCGACCTGAGGTGAGAAACCTGGAAATGTTTAACTGGATCCCTCTGATCATGTTGTGTTGTACATTTACACTTCAAATGTTTCCTGATGCTGATTTCAAATATCTATCAGATGCTACCAGGTATTATTCCAGAGTTTACCTTTAATCTGTCAACCAGAGACAGTTTGACAAGTCTGAAATATCTTAAACAACCTTTAAAAATGTCGTCATGTTGAAAGTGAAAGTGAAACTTATGGTTCAGGAGTTTAGTTGTGTCTGACTCACGTGTTCTCATCAACGCTGCTACACATCCAGGAAGTCACATGATCATCAAAACCATGAAGAGAAATAAAGATAAAGACACAACCTGATTTATTGTCACCACTGTTAAACCAATAAAAGACTTTCTGGTTCAGCTGAGGAACCACAATAATCTGGATCCACATTAGAACAAATAAACATCTGTCCCAAGAAAACTTCCATCATTTTAGAGTTTGGATCAAATCAGATCAGATCAGATCAAACACTTGAAGTAGAAATGATAAATATCAGAGTCATAACCATTTCTTCATGTTTATTTAATTTAAAGTTGTATTTTAAATGTGTTATTTTGACCCTGTAAAGACAATTTAAAGGTTTTAAAGTTAATATTTTGATTGTAACAGATCTGAGTCACTGAAAACTTCCAGATGAAACACAATTATTATATTCTAACATTCTGAATTCATTAGTTTCTATTTAAGGTAAATATGTCATGGATGTACAGATTCCAAACTTCCACCATTTTAAAATATAACAGAGTAGAAAGTATTGAGAGGCCTTCACTATCTGAAGACTTTACTGTGTTGTAGGTTTCATCTTAAATGGTTCTAATGGTCTCTTCCAGTTTGGCTCTGAGTGTCTAAGTGTCAGTGTAGAGTGTGAAGACACTCCAGTGTTGTCTTGTCTCTTTGTTTGGGCTCATTGTGGAGCTGAAAGGTGAACCATGGTCCCAGTCTCAGGTTTTCTTCAAGGACATCTCTGTATTTGGCTGAATTCATCCTTCCTTCACTTCTGACCAGTCTCCCATAGCATGATGCTGAGAAGCAGCCCCACAGCATCACTATGAAGGATGTGACTGACAGAAATGATTCTTCCATTTCCAGGATTGATTGTTGTCTCTTAGAGAGCCTTTATAATGTAGCATGTGATGACTGGTTCAGAGCTGTTTCTAAGGAACATGTCAGCTTGTTAAAATGTGTGTCCTGTGTTTAAAGGAAGACCAAAGACTCTCCTGTATCCAGCTGTGTCCATGGAGACTGAGCGGTCTAAGGCTCCACCTGTTGACTCCAAACATGGACAGCAGTCTGCTGATCCAGGGTAAGAAATCTAAACTGATGCTTCATCAAGTATTGAACACATTCTAGCAGCAGGAGGCATAAAGACACATTCATCCATCAGATGGTGTTTCTATCATCCTCCTGTGTCAACTCATTTGTTCTGTGAAGGCTTCTAGTTGTTGGCTCTTGGTTTGGACCCAGGTGTCATCCACATATCTGAAGCAGGTGTTGTTCTCTTGAAGGAGCTCAATGCTCTGCTTTCCACTTCCTCCATGTAGAGACTGACCACAGTGGGTGGCACTGGAGAACACATGACACAGCCATGTTTGATGTGGAGAAAGCCTCATTGTATCTGAAGGATGTGGTAGTTAGACGGAGGTCAAGCAGGACACATATCTGATGAGAGGTGGACTTGGTTCCATTCTTAAAAGTCATGTCTTCTTTCTGGAAAGAATCCTTGGAGTAGACTACATACTGGAAACTAATCTCCTCATCCAAAACCTGGTCCTCAGCAGACACTATGAACAGTATCTACAGCTGGAAAATACTCCTTCATGTTTCCTGAAGCTTGTCCTGTTATTTGAATTCAACATTAAACATTGTATTTACATGTTATATCCTGTGTTTGGAGGAGGATCCTTCGACAGAAACATGATTCTCCTGAACACAGCTGTGTGTCCATGAAGAGTGACCGGTCTATGAATAAACCTGTTACCTTCAAAGATGGACACCAGTCTGATGATCCAGGGTGAGACAAACAGCATTTATCTGAACAAACAAAGGGCTTCACATCAAAACATTTAACATTAAAACTGAAGAATCCAGAAAGAATTTACTCAGAATGTTGATCCAGGTTGTGTTTTAACAGGATCCATCAGCAAAGACCAGATCCCTCTGGAATCACAGCTGTGTCCATGAAGAGTGACTGGTCTATGGGTCGACATATTAGCTTCAAAGATGGACAGAAGTCTGCTGATCCAGGGTCAGAATGAACACAGATCTATTCATCATTATTCAGTTGTGTTGATTAGTCTGTCATGTTTTAGTCCAGAGTTTATCTGTAGTTTAGTTTCCTTTGTTAAACACCACATTCAGTCATCAGAGCAGCGTTTGTTGTTCTCATCTTGTGTTTGTGGCATCAATAAAATGATGATCATCACCAAAGTGTGTTTGTTAAAGAAGTGAGTTTGAATGAAAGATGTTTCTCCACAGACTTCAGCAGCAGATCTCAGTGGTTTCCAGTCATCAGTCTGAGCAGCAGCATCACAAAGACCTGGACTCCATATTCATGGTGAGGAAATGTTCAATCACAGCTGCTACTGCTAACCTCAACAAGCACAAACTACCATTCTGCTTGGAGAAGTCTTCATGTTGCATGCTGACCACAAGCAGCCTTTCACATCAACGTGACTGGAGATTATTATTCTGTTCCAGCTGCTGGAGGAGAACATGGTCAGTTTTGTGAAGAAGGAGCTGAAGAAGATCCAGATGGTTGTGAGTCCAGATTACCCAGAATGCTCAGAGAGTCAGAGGGAGGATGAGGAGGTGTTGGAGGGTGAGGATGAAGAGCAGAGGAGGAGCAGCAGAGATTTATTCCTGAAGATGACAGTGAACTTCCTGAGGAGAATGAAGCAGGAGGAGCTGGCTGACTGTCTGCAGAGCAGTAAGAGGATTTAACAGCTTTAACTGGATGGAAAGAGGAGATGAAGGAAACATGGGACAAGTTTACATTTCTACACTCTGATGTTAATATGATGCAAACATCTCAATCAGATCTATGAATTCTACTGGACTGAAAACAGTCACATGTAAATGTTATTAAAATTAATGAGTTCACTGATTAATTGTATTTCTTGTTTGTTCAGGAACTGGTGCTGCAGAGTGTGGACGTAAAGTTAAATCTAGTCTGAAGGAGAAGTTCCAGTGTGTGTTTGAGGGGATTGCTAAAGCTGGAAACTCAGCCCTTCTGAATGAGATCTACACAGAACTCTACATCACAGAGGGAGGGACTGCAGAGGTCAATGATGAACATGAGGTCAGACAGATTGAAACAGCATCCAGGAAACCACACAGACCAGAAACAAGCATCAGACAAGAAGACCTCTTTAAAACCTCACATGGAAGACATGGACCAATCAGAAGAGTGATGACAAAGGGAGTGGCTGGCATTGGGAAAACAGTCTTAACACAGAAGTTCACTCTGGACTGGGCTGAAGACAAAGCCAACCAGGACATCCTCTTCATATTTCCATTGACTTTCAGAGAGCTGAATGTGGTGAAAGAGAGAAAGTTCAGCTTGGTGGAACTTGTTCATCACTTCTTCACTGAAACCAAAGAAGCAGGAATCTGCAGCTTTGAAGACTTCCAGGTTGTGTTCATCTTTGACGGTCTGGATGAGTGTCGACTTCCTCTGGACTTCCACAAGACTGAGATCCTGACTGATGTTACAGAGTCCACCTCAGTGGATGTGCTGCTGACAAACCTCATCAGGGGGAAACTGCTTCCCTCTGCTCGTCTCTGGATAACCACACGACCTGCAGCAGCCAATCAGATCCCTCCTGAGTGTGTTGACATAGTGACAGAGGTCAGAGGGTTCACTGAAACCCAGAAGGAGGAGTACTTCAGGAAGAGGTTCAGAGATGAGGAGCAGGCCAGCAGCATCATCTCCCACATCAAGACATCACGAAGCCTCCACATCATGTGTCACATCCCAGTCTTCTGCTGGATCACTGCTACAGTTCTGGAGGATGTGTTGGAAACCAGAGAGGGAGGAGAGCTGCCCAAGACCCTGACTGAGATGTACATCCACTTCCTGGTGGTTCAGGCCAAAGTCAAGAAGGTCAAGTATGATGGAGGAGCTGAGACAGATCCACACTGGAGTCCAGAGAGCAGGAAGATGATTGAGTCTCTGGGAAAACTGGCTTTTGATCAGCTGCAGAAAGGAAACCTGATCTTCTATGAATCAGACCTGACAGAGTGTGGCATCGATATCAGAGCAGCCTCAGTGTACTCAGGAGTGTTCACACAGATCTTTAAAGAGGAGAGAGGCCTGTACCAGGACAAGGTGTTCTGCTTCGTCCATCTGAGCGTTCAGGAGTTTCTGGCTGCTCTTCATGTCCATCTGACTTTCATCAACTCTGGAGTCAATCTGATGGAAGAACAACAAACTACATCTCTGTGGTTTAAACTTTCTAGAAACAAACCTAAACTAACACATCTCCATCAGAGTGCTGTGGACAAGGCCTTACAGAGTCCAAATGGACACCTGGACTTGTTCCTCCGCTTCCTCCTGGGTCTTTCACTGCAGACCAATCAGACTCTCCTACGAGGCCTGCTGACACAGACAGGAAGTAGATCACACACCAATCAGGAAACAGTCCAGTACATCAAGGAGAAGATCAGTGAGAATGTGTCTGCAGAGAGAAGCATCAATCTGTTCCACTGTCTGAATGAACTGAATGATGGTTCTCTAGTGGAGGAGATCCAACAGTCCCTGAGATCAGGACGTCTCTCCACAGATAAACTGTCTCCTGCTCAGTGGTCAGCTCTGGTCTTCATCTTACTGTCATCAGGAGAAGATCTGGATGAGTTTGACCTGAAGAAATACTCTGCTTCAGAGGAGGCTCTTCTGAGGCTGCTGCCAGTGGTCAAAGCCTCCAACAAAGCTCTGTAGGTGGATTTAGGAACTATTTGAAACATGATTCATTTAGTAAATGACAAATAAAACATTTGATGTTGATTCTTCTTCAGGCTGAGCAGTTGTAACCTCTCAGAGAGAAGCTGTGAAGCTCTGTCCTCAGTTCTCAGCTCCCAGTCCTCCGGTCTGAGAGAGCTGGACCTGAGTAACAACAACCTGCAAGATTCAAGAGTGAAGCTGCTGTCTGTAGGACTGGAGAGTCCACACTGTAAACTGGAAACTCTCAGGTCAGGATACAGCTGCTTGTTGATCAGTTAAATCCTGATTTAGGTTCATGTTGGTACAAGTTCAACATGTGGAGGATTTTCCTTCTTCTTCTTGAGTTTCTGATATGTTCCTATCTCCAGTCTGTCAGGTTGTCTGATCACAGAGGAAGGATGTTATTCTCTGGCCTCAGCTCTGAGCTCCAACCCCTCCCATCTGAGAGAGCTGGACCTGAGCTACAACCATCCAGGAGACAAGGGAGTGAAGCTGCTGTCTGCTGGACTGGAGGATCTACTGTGGAGACTGGACACTCTCAGGTTGGTATGAACCTTGTAATTCATATGTTCACATTCATGTTGCATCTAAATTGTCTAAAGACTGAGAAGAGGAACCAGATAATACAAACATCTGATGAAGCATCAACATGATATAAACAAGAGAACAAGACATATGTGATGGATGTTACATGAGATGTTGTTTAAGCAACATTACCCTCGAGTGTGTGCTTTAACGTCATTTGAGCACGACGGTGATGCAGTCAGGACTGAGGCGCTTCTGTGATTATACAACGATTACCAACAAAATAAAGTGTATAATTAAATTAAATTAAATTTTTGTGAGTGTTGTTCCCGTTTCCATGGAAATAAATGGGGCCTCACTAATACCTGGAAACAATCAGGCACAGCAGTAGACTCCTATGTGTAATGGAACAGTTTACTACTCCAGCAAGTAGCCCGAGCCTTAGTGACGACCTAGCAACGGAGGAACTTTCTAGTCCCTTCAAAGTTTATGGAGATGGTGGAGTTGCCCTAACTGAATAAACAGCGCACATATAAACACTAAACTGCTTGGTTAGTTTAGTCTTGTAGTGACTAACATGTCTGCTGTAAAATCTATGTTTCCATAGACAGACTGGCCTCCTAGTTTCACATTTATTTTGAAGCCTGCGCCGTATCAGGGACTCACTGGAACAGCTGACGATCCAAACATTTCCAGTAACTCCACAGAGTTGTAAAGTCCAAAAGTCAAAATGTATTGAACAAAGATCGATGGAATAGTTTCCAACATGAACATCATGTCTTTATCTAAGGGAATATTCCTCTTCAGTCCATATTAGTCCACCTTTAGCCTGTAGAAATATTTTCTCTGCGCTCACTGAACTGTTTGATCTCCGACGTGAGGAACAAATGAGTTACACCTGTATTAACAAGGCGGTCTAACAGAAGATTTATTAAAGAAAGCTGAAGTTGTAAACTCAGATGTATGACTTTATTGAAGTTGACTTCCAGTGGACTTATTCCTATTTATTTACATGTTGTAGATTTTCAGGACGTGACAATGTGGAGATGGCGGAGTGATATTTTTAGTGATGAGGCAGCCGCGCTGTAACGCTGATTTGAGCACATCCTAAATGTCTCATTGACCAATCAGATTGCTTGGTCAGAACTACTTGTTGTATAATATTGAATAAAGTGGTGCTGCCAATAGAGGAACCATTAAAAATAATTAGTGTAGAAACATTTGTTGGGTAAACAGTGACCTCATAAAGTTTCTCTTATGAGGATAAACAGCAGCATAGGGACATTCAACTCTTAGTGACAGTTGTTCCATCACAGGTGAATTAGCTGCTATAATGTTTGAATAATAGAATCATAGGCAGGTTGGAGGATGAAGCATTCAGGTAGGAGTGGATAACTGCAGGTCATGAAGACTGGGCAGGTTGATGAGACCAGGACCTCATGTATCAACTTAAACACTCACAGATGTGTTCGTAATGAAAGCGTGAGCACATTCTGATGTGGAATTTATCAATTTGTACATTTGCTTAGAAAAGTGTGTAACTTTATGCACAAACACGTTCACACGTTCTCACATGTTACCGTCTCCTCTAATAAGAAAATGATCAGTCAGTAATTTAACAGACACTTTGAATAACTGGTGTGACAAACTATAAAAGACAACCTGAAAAGAAAAGTTTAGTGCAAGTGTGTGTACAAGTACGTCATTGCTTGTCCTGTGTTGGAGGATTTTTAGAACCATGAGTTTTCACAGAGCGTTAATTAATCTGATCTGATTTAAAACTGTGTTTGGAGACAGAGACGAACTGAAGCAAAGCCTCCCAGAGCTCATCCAGCTCCTCCACCCCGACATGTTTGGAGACATGTTAGGAGACATGTTAGGAGACATGGAGCCGACACTCAGCACAATCATTTCTCTGGCCTCAGTTTACATCCAGCTCTCAAATATATAAATATATAATATGAGACATATTTAATATTAAGATCAATATTCTGTTGTGATTTCTCATTGAGATGAAGAAAGTATCTGTCAGTCTCTCTATTCTAACATATGAACCTTGAATGTTTCAGGCTGAGCAGTTGTGACCTCTCAGAGAGAAGCTGTGAAGCTCTGTCCTCAGTTCTCAGCTCCCAGTCCTCCAGTCTGAGAGAGCTGGACCTGAGTCACAACAACCTGCAGGATTCAGGAGTGAAGCTGCTGTCTGCTGGACTGGAGAGTCCTCACTGTAAACTGGAAACTCTCAGGTCAGGATACAGCTGCTTGTTGATCAGTTAAATCCTGATTTAGGTTCATGTTGGTGCACAAGTTCAACATGTGGAGGATTTTCCTTCGTCTTCTTGAGTTTCTGATACGTTTCTATCTCCAGTCTGTCAGGTTGTCTGATCACAGAGGAAGGATGTTCTTCTCTGGCCTCAGCTCTGAGCTCCAACCCCTCCCATCTGAGAGAGCTGGACCTGAGCTACAACCATCCAGGAGACAAGGGAGTGAAGCTGCTGTCTGCTGGACTGGAGGATCCACTCTGGAGACTGGACACTCTCAGGTATGGACACACAACAGGAGCTCACACAGTGTAGGTTTGTCCATCGTCTTCTCTCTGTGGAGCTACTGAGGTCCTCAGAGGATGAACCCTCCTCCATTAACAGGTTTACACTTTTAGTTTGTAGTGAAATATACAAAAACTATCTTCTAATGGACTGATGTAAAACTATAAACAGATATCAGAGTTCAGATTAATCTTCTGTCACCTCAGTGATTCGGTGAATTCCATCTTCCTCCATCATTGGACCAATGTTTCCACAACATCAAATGAATATTCTTTCTTTCTTTCTTTCTTTCTTTCTTTCTTTCTTTCCTTCCTTCCTTCCTCCAGGATGGACCATGGTGGAGAGCAGAGGTTAAAACCTGATGTGAGGAAGTGTAAGTTTGACTAATGATGACAAACTGTCAGTGTAAAATCAAAGCTGATAGTTGTGGTATTTATTCATTTAATCATCACTGACAAGAGAATTCTGATCTAAAGTATCACCATTAAACTTTCTATGAATGAACAACAGATCAGTGAGTAAAGAAAGAATAAATCCATCAGATGTGTCACATGATAAACTGCAGCTGTGTTGTGTCTTTTTCTCTCCATCAGATTTCTGTGAACTTGAAGTCGACACAAACTCAGTCAGTAGATACATCAAACTATCTGACAACAACAGGAAGGTGACACATGTGAAGGAGGAGCAGCCATATCCTGATCATCCAGACAGATTTATCTGGCCTCAGCTGCTGTGTAGAAATGTTGTGACTGGTCGATGTTACTGGGAGGTTGAGTGGAGAGGAGACATTTTTATATCAGTGAGTTACAGAGGAATCAGAAGGAGAGGAGACATGAATGACTGCGTGTTTGGATGCAATGATCAGTCCTGGAGTCTGATCTGCTCTGATGATGATGGTTACTATGTCCGTCACAATAACAGAAGAACATCCATCTCCTCGTCCTCTGTCTCTCACAGAGTCTCAGTGTATGTGGACTGTCCTGCTGGAACTCTGTCCTTCTACAGAGTCTCCTCTAACAAACTGATCCACCTCCACACCTTCAACACCACATTCACTCAACCTCTCTATCCTGGATTTACAGTCTTGTCTGGTTCCTCAGTGTCTCTGTAGGAAGGAAGGAGAGTCTTTAAAGTGACAGCAGCTTCAACTCTGCTTTAAATGTTGATGGTGGATTCTCTTTGGTTCACAGATGAATCACTGACTGTGATTTCATGTCAGAATATGTTTTATCTTAGAAGTAGTGAAATAATCTCCTAACATGTGGATTTTGATGCTAACGTCTATCTGGATAATCCTGGACTGATGGAAGTGAATATTATTTGTTAAGCTGTGTTTTACTGTGTGCTGTGTCTGTGTCTGAATGGACATGAGACATTAATGAACTCTGGTCTCTACTCCACCTTTATATCAATCAATGTTCATCATCGTTATTAATCAACCTTTGGTTTCTAATCATTAATCTTAATGAAACTCAGTTCAGTCTTAACCAATAAATAATCAGATATAAAAGGATCAACAGGACTTCATCATCATCTCATCACTTATTAAAACTTTACTGAATCAACTTTAATCTCCTTCACTGTTTTCTTCTTAATGACGTCTGTCAGATTTAAAGATGTTTCTGAAAGTCAAAGTCACAGATTGATGCTGAGAAGGTCTGCTGCATGTACACCCTAATGTGGTACAGCGTCCTCCGACCCACTGGGAGGTCTGCAGGATATTATGGCTATGTGAGCACTTCATGCTGTATATGTCATAGTTATATATGTGTTAATGTTAGCTTCCACCGTGCTGTCCTGATCTGTCCTGATCTGTTTGTCCGGATGGTTCAACAACCGTTTCCTTGGGTGGTTTAGTCAAATAACAACGATTTAAATATGAAGCATAGGAAAACCTGTGTATGAAGTCTGAACTATCCACAGAGACCAGGGTCAGGACCATGGAGCTGCTGGTCCTAGAGATGGTCCTAATTTAGAGTCACCTCCCAGCATCCCAGAGGGTTTAGAGGGTAAACAGGTCGTGTTGCCACATGGTGCCAGAGAGGATGAAGTGTCTTTAACATGAAACTGATTCAAGAAAACCTCAAAGATTCAGATCAGAAACAGGTTCACGTGTCGACGAGTCAGCAGTCATCACTTCAGACTACGACACATTTCATTTCCTGTTCTCATAATGAAGCCAAAGTCAGTCAGCAGAAAAACACCTCGATGAACCCAACAGAAAGAAAAGAGCAAAACACTGAGGTCACATCTGAAAGGAGGAGCTGCTGCTCCACAAAAATATCATAAACTTTATTCCCAGAAACATTTCCAGCCTCATCAGGGCACTTTCAGTCAGGAAATAATGAGAAACTGGAAAAGAGGTAAAATGTGTTCAATAACAACTTGTTTTTAATCTAAAAAGTCATTAAGGAACGTCTCAGAGGACGAACACATCCACTTCTATTGTTTCCAATTTAAGTGGAGTCGAAGCAAAAGGAGGCAGCGACTCCAGCTGAGCTGAAGCCACTCGTAAGGATTAAAACATAAGAGCTCTCACTCTGGTCACCTGGAGATAAAGAGACAGAACAGCAACGATACCTGGTCCAGGTACAGTCTCAATCTGAGATACAGCGGCAGACAATGGCTGAAGCTAACTACTGAACAGAACAGAAGCTAACTCCCCTTCAGCAGGGCTTGGTGATGTTACCTCTCAAAATAATAATAAACAGGAGAGCGAGTGTTTGTGGCTCCAAACAGGAAAGGACAACAGACAAACGTTTCAACGGGAACAGCCTCAACCCTCACGAGCCTCTGATAACACAACAACAACACTCATAGCATGAAGGACCTCCATGCTCCACACTCACAAACCTGATTTATCTGTTTATTACCCATGTTCATTATTATTAAACGTATCCATTCATTCAAGTTTGAGGTGATACTGTACCTTTAACAATCAACTGGAACATTTGATATTTTCAAGCAGGAAGAAGAAATCTACAAAGAATAGGGCTAGGGTTAGGATTAGAGTTAGGGTTAGGGTCAGGGCTATGGGTTAGGATTAGGGCTAGGGTTATTGCCAGAGTCAGGGTTAGGGCTAGAGTCAGAATTAGGGTTATGGTCAGGGTTAGAGTTATGGTCAAGGTTAGGGCTAGGGGTTAGGGCTAGGGTTCAGATTTAGGGTTATTGTCAGGGTTAGGGTTAGGGGAGGGTTATGGTCAGGGTTAGGGTAATGGTTAGGGTTAGGGGTTAGGATTAGGGCTAGGGTTATTGCCAGAGTCAGGGTTAGGGCTAGAGTCAGATTTAGGGTTATTGTCAGGGTTAGGGTTAGGGGAGGGTTATGGTCAGGGTTAGGGTAATGGTTAGGGTTAGGGGTTAGGATTAGGGCTAGGCCTTAATCAGGTGATCATTTCTATCAGTGTGTTCAATGAATAAGTTCAACTCCTCTTTTCTTCAGTAGGTTGTCTGGACTTATTGTGGGTTCACACTAACCAAAGGGTCCTAGACCACCTCCACATGGGGACTGACACCAGACCGTGTTCACACCTGGACTTTAGAGACCAGACCAGTGAGGACGATAGATGTTGGACTCCGTCTTAGTGAATGCAGACCCTTTACTCTGAGCGCTCGTGTAGAATCATCGTGGCAGTAAAACAACGAGGCTCTGACAACCTTTATTTCCGTCATTGTTTTGAGTTAATGTGATGTTCAGCAGAGAGAATGAGGCGTTCAGGAAACCCACTCTGACTACAGCTGCCCTCATTAAACTGTGAGGAGCCCTGGGTAAAATGATCCCACAAATGGAAAATGTTAAATGTTAATTCAATCAGGAGGCCAATAAAGACCAATATTCTATAGCTAACAGTCTGCTCTGTTCTCTCCCATTACTGTTTGTAAATGTTAAACACAGAAAGGAGGAAGGCCGCTAGAAGACTTCCTACAAAGAAAAACATCTTTTTTTTCTTTGAAACTTTCTCTAACTGATGAATATACGATACAGATCAACAGTACTGCCACTTAAAGTCTCCATAAAATCAAACTGAATGTGTTTTAAATCATAGATGTTTCAGTAAACATCAGCTACAAGCAAGTATTTAGCAACCAATGACAAAAAAAGTATTTTTTTAATTTCTTATTAATGTAAAAGCTTCTTAACTCACAGGACTTGGGTTTGAAATGCTGATGACTCATGCAACACTTGACTGTTGCGTCCAATTAAAATCTTTCTTGAATTCTCATGTGCAGGCGGAGCCTGTTCAGACCACAACTAATGCTAACACATTTTGCTAAGCTATGGGGACATGAAAATGAAAACATATGAGGGATAGTCTAAAATAAAATGTGACGTCACCCATAATCCTCTCTGCTCCACATTAGAAACTAGAGCAGCTGTTACTACTTTCCACTGATACCAAGAATCACATATCTGGAGCTAACTAGCTAGCCTCAGCTAATGGAGAAAACATACAGACAAACTTTGAATTTCTCAGACATCATGTCAGAATTTCTTCTTCTGTCTCAATATTTCATCAAATCCAAACACAGGTGACAACAAATGGAAATCATCTATTTTTTAGAGTCTAGGTCCTTTAGAGTCTGTCCTCATGATTCTACATCAGCTATGAACCACATGGAGACTGGACTCACAGAATCTGAACCTTAAGTCTCCATCTACTGGACTAATGGTGCTACTACAGATAATAAACACTGTGTGGCTGTCCTGTAGCAAAATGTAGCTTAGCATTGCTATGTAGCATGCAGCCTTGGTGGCTGTTAGCTTAGCATTGATATGCAGCATGCAGCCTTGGTGGCTGTTAGCTTAGCATTGCTATGTAGCATGTAGCCTTGGTGGCTGTTAGCTTAGCATTGATATGTAGCATGCAGCCTTGGTGGCTGTTAGCCATGTGTTGACAAACTATCACACTACGACACTACTCTCACTACACTGACAGATATTTCCAGCAGACGTCTTGTTAGACAGGAGGAGGACTCAACTCCTCCTCCAGAGAGGGAGGTGCTTTAAAAATCCTGAACCGTGTGAATCCCGTTCTCTGAATAAATGCCGTGTTGACGTCTTGACTTGGTTTCCTCTGAGGTCCTATTTCTTCTGCTGAGTCCCAGAGGTGTTTTTATCTCTCTCACACTCTGTTTGTATTTGCTGCTCTCCCTCCACTCCCGTGTGGTTTAGGACTTTTCTTTTCTTATTATTTGCAGGTAAATACATTCTGAACCCTGATCTGTGAGTAACTCAGATGCTTCTCGTTGAGCAGGGAAACAGATGCAGTCAGAGGCTCCTCAGAGAGCTGCAGAGATCTTCTAGTAGAACATGTCAGTACATGTCAGCTGGTGTCTTATTTCAAACAGCTGTGCTGGAACGACCGAGGAGTCAAAGACTAAATGAATCGTGTAGCCAACGCGGCGGTGGATCCAACACGTCCTCAGACATGTGGTGACTGATGAGGTTTCCTCTGCTGATGCCTGAAGGCCTGCATGCATGCACAGCGGGGGGCAGCAGGTCTGGCTGGCGTTTAGGGGAGGGGCTCGTTCACGTCTCTGCATAATGGATGAATCCGCTGCAGCGAGCAGAACAGACCGGGCTGGACTCGGTCCAAAATGCCTCGAACGCTGCTATTTATACAGAGAGAGAGCTGGAAGGACTCCAGGAGCAGCAGCAGGAGGAGGAGGAGGAGGAGGAAGGACCACTTGTCAGCACGGCAACCTCAACAATGGCCAGTAACGCTCAGGTCCATGTTTACCTCTGAAGGCCGAGGTAAAATAAAAGATTCAGAGACATGAAGTGATGAAGGTTTAATTTGCCGCTGGTTAAAAGTCGGATCAGAACAACCTGGACCTTCACTGCAGAAAAACACATGAACCAAAGCTGGAATCCATGAGGACCATGGAGACGTGGAGACGTCTTAGTCGTCTCCAGATATACAGGACTGGAGGGGGACATGGAGGACATGGAGGGGGAGAAGATGGAGGAGGACGTACTACTCCTACTACTGCTATTCTTCTTCTTCTGTTATATTTCCTGCAGATTAAATCCTCCTCAGCAGCAGAACCACTTCATCATTAAAGGTGGAAAAAAATCCTCTTTCTTCCTCATGTCCTCCTTGTTCCTTCCTCCTCCTCTTCCTCTTCCTCATTCTTCTTCTTATTCTTTTTTTTTGTCCGTAGGAACCGTTCATCTCTGATCATTAGCTGAGTTTCCATTCCACTGTTTGTTTGTTTTGTCTTCAAAATGAAAGTGATATTGCTCTTTGTGAAAGCTGCTGTAACTCTGGTAAAGTCTCGTCTGGTCTTGTACCATCATTGTCTTAAACTCTCATCTCTTTGAGGAAGATGGATTGAGATGAACTGGTCACATGACCCCCTGCAAAATCTCCATGGAAACGATAAAAAAAAGTGCTTCCACTGAACTTTAGAGAGAAACTTTAATGTGGATACATCTGATAAACCTCCTGACGAGAGAAGAGATGTTTTAGATATTTGAGAAATTTTAGATATTTGAGATGTTTCCATTACCAGTTCTTATTGAGATATTTAGGTTTTGGTCGTTTCTAGGAGGAATAGAAACAGAGGAATAGATGAAATGTACTGATCCATTTAAAATTCATATTAAGAAATGAAAGAGTAAAAGTGACTGAAGTCATTTTTAATAAAACTGTTCGTATTAAGAAAAAAACATTTGCCCGAGGTTTGTTTCAGTGAGTTATATAAATTTTCATAAATTGTAATAACTTTGAATGTGTTGTTTAATGAATCTCATTAAGAGTGTAAACCAGCGTCATCTACTTTCTAAATGTGTCCTGAACAGCGACGTCACTAATGTGATGGGCTCTAAGGTGAGGGGAATCAACAGGGGGAAACACATCCTGCACATCAGAGGAATAACAGAGCGGCGGTCGGCGGAGGGTGGAAGGTTTGGCATCATTTGAATCAGTCATTTGGGCGTCGTATCCCAGAGCTGGAGGCTGACAGGCTGCAGCTGAGCCACCATCACAGCCTCGTCTCTTTAATTTCACATCAGAGCGACGAGTCACAGAACTGTTTGGATTCGTCAACGGAGCTGATTAGAGGGGAAGAAAAGGCATAATAGGGATTTAATGAGAGACATACAACGCTAAAGGATCCTGCAGAATATTCATACATTCATCTACTGACAACGACTAATCTGAAGAGTTTCTTCTTCTGTCAGATCAGAGACAAGAGTCAGTCTGGAGGAGCAGTCTGGGGTCGAGGCTCATTAGGGTCTGAGCCATGTTCTTCATACTGGTTTATTTCACATTATTCAGAGGAAACTGGATTTATGGAACATTAGCTCAGGCTTTATAAGGAACGTTACCTGAGGAACGTTTGGATCTCAGGACACAAACAGGCAGAGACAAGGCCAGAACACAGCTCAGGTTAAAGAGACCACGAAAGGTAAAAGTGGGCGGTTCAAAACCAGACCAACAACATTAATCTCAGAAACCAGGAAGGAAACAGGAGCTGACAGAGGTGGTTCCTGGTTCTGGTCCAGTGGTAGGTAGAGATCCATCAGAGACAGCAGCTGATACAGTATTCTACTGACCACATGGTGGAGACACGTTTTAATGAATTAGGACCAGGTAGAAGGACCAGGTGAGACCAGACTGACCTGACCTTACTTCCTGTGCTTCCAGAGCCCAGAGCTCAGAGGAGCAGAGGGCAGCAGACCATAATCAGTTTCCTGTGGCTAACTTTCCTCCACCAACCTGAGTCGTCTCTTATTTCCAGCCGAGTTCATGGTTCTGTTGAAAGGAACACGACTCTGAGAAAATCTGAGCAAATAAAGCAGTGTCAGCTCTGAGAGGAGCTCACACGTCGCTGGTCTTCATGCTTTTATGATTAATCAAGCAGAGGACAGACAGACGCAATCTACAGGCTTCAGACTCAATATCAAACACCCACAAACATGTTCCCAGAGAGGTTATACACATCCAGCTCTTCTTTGTTTCCACAAACCTGGAAGCTAAAGATGCTAAATGACGCTAGTGACAGATGTGAGGACGGGAGGCTTTTCTTTCTCCTACGGGACAATAAACTGAGACCAGACTGAGGAAGATGTTAGTTTGATCCATGACCAAGACAAACTCATTCCGTCATTAATCAGAGAGGTTGTAGCTGCTGTAACATTTATTGTCAGGAACCGTGAAGTTAAACCTTGAGAAAAGGCCTTGACAATAGAACCTGAATGTCTCCTGAGGTGGACATGTGCCGGTCTCCCAGGAGAAGCATGTCCTGGAACCTTCAAGCCCTCACACCCTCATCCATCTCCTCCCCCCCGGCCCCGGGTAAGGTCAGTAAACCTCGGCTGTAAATCCGTCCTGTTACATCCGTCCTTCCTGCCTGTGCTGCTTGTAAAACCTCCAGCAGACGGCTCCTGTGATCAGGGCGTCCTCACGGGGACCTTCATTCTTGGATCTGCATTTAACCGTCAACATGAGCTACCGGCCTCAGAGCTGCTCCTCTCACAGATCCCACTGAGATACCTCCCTGGACGGGAGTCACACTGAGAGTGTTGGGTTGTAGCTACTACACCAACGAGGAAGGGTTTAGTTTCTGTATCTGCTCCAGAGTTTGGTCCTCCACCTAAAGTTTATCTGAGTCTCTGTGTTGAGAGCTGATTTGAAGAGTTATTAGCAGACTCTGGTTCTGATAGAACTGGGTCTGGACACACCAGGACAGCAGCTTTGTGTGAACTGTGTAAAACCTGTAGTTCAGGTGGAAGTCTGTGGAGGTTTTTACGTGAACGTAGTTTCACCTGAAAAGTAAACTTTCCTAAAACAAATGTGGAAAGTGAGACGGGGCTGATTCACTGTTTACTGTTCTGCTGACGGTCACAATAAGTTCAGAACAAGCCTCCAGGTTCCTGAGAGCTCTGGTCTGTGGGAGAGGAGCTTGCTGATCGGGTTGAATCCAAACCGACCAAAACCAGTTCAGACCAAAGCTGGAACTAAAACCATCAGAGTCTAGTTGGACTGATGAAGCTTTGGCTCTTTATTGAGATATAAATCTGATTCATGGGTTCTGAGACGTCTGCCTCTGCTCCACCAACATCACCAATACTTTGCTCAAAAACCTCTTGTAAACAGATGCTGCTGGATTTATCTCTGGCTTTTCACAGACAAAACGCCTTCACGGAGTTCCTTCATTTACGTTTTCAGGGAAGTCTTTGCTAATGTTGAAAAGGTTTAGAACATCAGAAATTTAAATATGGATATTTAATTTAATGACTCAACCTGCACAGACTTGATCCTTTATACGTGATGTTAGTGTAAAATCAGACATGACACAGCAGATATATGTCATCATTTACCTTTGATTTATTTAAACTGATTATTATTTCTTTTCAATGTCGCAGAGATTCACTTCATTAAATGATCATCACTTATAGAATAACAGACGTTTTTCCATCTTTGCCTGAAAAAGGAAAGAAACTGTCAAAATAAAAAAGATCCTGTTTGGTGTAAAAATGAATAAAATGTTCTGTGTCTGTTGTCCTGAAATATAAGCAGCTGTGATCTGTACATTTCCATAAACGCCCCCAAAGTTTTAAGGTTCTAAAAGATGCTTCTACTATTAATTCAAAAATGTAGAATTTTTCAAAAGTATTTTTATTCTGAACCTTAACTGTCCTGGCCGGTGGCCTGGTGGTCGGAGAAGCAGCTCACAGGTCCAACATGTCCAACACTCTGTGGATCCTATGTCTAACAGCTGATACGTCCTGCTGCATGTCTGCTGCTGACAGTGGACGTAAAGACAGAGTGACCCATCCATAATCCACCTAAACACCCACCTAAACACCCACCCACCTAAACATCCACCTAAACACCCACCCACCTAAAGACCCATCCATCTAAACACACACCCACCTAAACACCCACCTAAACATCCACCCACCTAAACACCCACCCACTCATCCACCTCGTCCTCAGTCCAATCTAATGTTAGGCTCCAGTGCACCAGTGATTTTATTTAACTTGCACGAGGCCGTCGTCTGATTAATGCACTACATGCTGAGCAAAGGCGGGAGGGGGGGGAGGTAGGGGGAAGGGGAGGGGAGAGGAGGGGGTAAAATGAACGAGTGGAGGAGAGATGTTTATTTTTCCATTCTGTTTTTATTCCCTCATTCTGGGAAAACAAGCTGCAACAGCGAGCCCATTACAGTTTCATTCCCCAGCAACTTCCCTGAACTGTGAAATCTATAAGCCAGAGTTCAGAGGCGAGGAGCAGGAGGAGGAGAAATTAATTATTTGGTGGAGGCGTCACGCTTCATTTGGCCCAGAACAGAGGGAACAGAGACAGACTGATCACAACCACAAGTACCCGACCTGAAGGGCTTCACTCATTCATACCACATCAGCCACATTTAGGAGGAGGAGGAGGAGGAGGAGCAGGAGCAGGAGCAGGAGGAGCAGGAGCAGGAGCAGGAGCAGGAGCAGGAGGAGGAGGAGGTTGATATAAAGCAGGTCTGGATGGACACCTGTTTGCCCTGAAACACCAACCTGATGGAGAAGAAACGTGTCCAGTCCGACGTGATCTGATAGAACCCTCTAATGTTCTCCCAGCCTCTCACGTTCCACGCTGACTAGCGCTGGAACACTTCAAATGACATGAGTGGAGCTGAAGCCCAGTGGACATGACCAGACCTAGAGGACCGAGCTCTGCTGAGAGAGAACCAACAAAACCAGAGAACCAGAGAACCAACAAAACCAAACAACTAGAGAACCAACAAAACTAAAGAACATGAGAACCAACAAAACCAAACAACCAGAGAACCAACAAAACTAAAGAACCTGAGAGCCAACAAAACCAAACAACCAGAGAGCCAACAAAACTAAAGAACCAGAGAGCCAACAAAACTAAAGAACCAGAGAACCAACAAAACCAGAGAACCAGAGTACCAACAAAACTAAAGAACCAGAGAACCAGACACTGAACTATGTTTCCAGAAACACTTGGTTGAGCTTCTCAAATGAGTCTAGAGTGAATCAGGATGTGTTCCTAGCAGGATGTGTTCTAAGCAGGATGTGTTCTAAGCAGGATGTGTTCTAAGCAGGATGTGTTCTTAGCACGGTGTGTTCCTCAGGTTGGTTTGGGTCAGACAGAACCAGATCTCTGAAGTGTTGGCTCAACAGAGACGTGTGAGTTGTTCTGAAGACGTGTTTCCTCCATCGACAACATGAGTTTGAATCAAGAAGAGAAGTTGATCTGGTTATTCTGACGATAAATGGATCATGTAAAGGTGAAGTACGTCTCAAAGGGGTCTTTACTTTGAGTGTCTACGATGAAGCGCTATATAAAACCAATGCATCATTATTTTTTATTATTATTAAAGCTGTGGACGTTTCCTCCTGTGGTTAATACCATGCGTTAATAGTCAGCAGGTTTGAATGGAGCCAGGTCACAGATCACCAGGAGACTGGAGGCTCCACTCAGAGCATCAGAGCATTAGAGCATTAGAGCATCAGAGCAGCCTCCAGGTTCCCTCTGAGAGCGAGAGACTGAACAGATGAGAACAAACCGCTGAATAAAGGATATGTTATTAAAGACAGGAGCAGGGCTGAGTATAAACCTCCACGTCCTCCTCGGGTCAGAAATCTGTTGTTTTAGAACCGAGGATGGAGCCCCACAAAGAGCTGCAACTGTTTATTTGTCAAAGAACATTATTCGGACGTCTTTTAAATATTTTAATGCTTTTTTCTTTATCTTTTTCTTGTCTAACAAAACTAGACGTTCAAACAGTCTCTGCAGATGAACTGATGGATCCTCTGAAACTTTAAATATCAAGATCCAGATCAGGACAGAAGCTCCAGGTCTGAGACCTGCGTCAGGATTTAAAATTCTGACGAAAAAAAGCAAAAACACATGAAACATGAGAAACTAGAGGGAGAAGATGGAGGAGACCTCCGGAACCTCTGGAACCTCTGGGACCAGGGAGGACAGTCGTGACACTAGACCCTATAACCATCAGACAGATGCTGGATTTCAATCTTCTGGATTCTTGACTCAAATGTTCCTACATGAGTAGAAGTAAAATCTAAAACTGGTTCTCTCTGCACATGAATCAGCTTCACTGAACATTTACCTCCAGATGATGCCCCTCTGAGATATGATTCAGATGGACAGGAGCTCTAACCCAACTCCTCAGCTGCTTTAAGTCAGTCAGTCATCTGTCTTCTTAGTCAGCTGACCTGGAACCTTCTTATTTCAGCCCAGATCATCCTTCCTCTGCCTCAGGTCTGTTCAGGACCTAACCACACCACGTTCGACTCAATAGTTTTTACAATTAGGGGCTAAATTGAGCGTCCAGAGTCCAGAGAGGGCTGGCGCTGCAGCTGATCCAGATCCACTGCCAGAACAATTAGAGGCCAAGTCCGAGTCAGGAGTCAGGGCCCGGAGCTGAGGTCGGAGGGGGGAGGAGTGGGGGGGGCTGCTTTCGTTTTAATTACACAGTAAAATGATCCTGAACGTCCCTTAAGAGAGGTGCTGTGGTTTCACGGTGCTGGAGCCTCACTGGCCTAAGAGCAGGAGGAGGAGGAGGAGGAGGAGGCAGAGAGGAAGAGGAAGAGGAGGAGGAAGAGGAGGAGGAGGAGGCAGAGAGGAAGAGGAAGAGGAGGAGGAGGAGGAGGAGGAGGCAGAGAGGAAGAGGAAGAGGACGAGGAGGAGGAAGAGGAGGAGGAGGAGGAGGAGGAGGAGGAGGAGGAGGCAGAGAGGAGTTGCTGATTCTCCGTTTAGACTTAATGGGTAAAGATGTCACCAAGGACACATTACACATTTGTTTTATCTACTTAACCTTTATTTAACTGGCTCGTCCTACTGAGATTAATGTCTTGTTCAGGGAGACTGAGTGAAGCAGGAATTAAAGGTGAAGCCACAGGAGCTCAGGTCCTTCAGCAGGACGCAGGAAATGAGCCACGACGTCACAATCAGGCCTTTATGTTCAATTCATCTCCTATAACAACAGAGCAGCAGCGACTCTGAGCGACTCTCATCCAACGACTAAAACAATAATCATCAGTTTAGAGGAAACAACTAAAGAAAAACCAACCCATGCCTGCACGGGTCCAATGACAGAGGAGCTGCTGTCATTCAACCACAAAAATAATCTTTAGTTCCACTAAAAATAAAAGGTAAAATTTAACCAAGACAGAAAACTTAAATAAAGTGTGAATCTTTCATTTTAATCATTGGTGTAATGCTCTGCTTCAAACCAGCAGGAATCTTTAAATAATTCAGTTTTTTATTGTGACACATGCACTCTGGATTAGTTCAGAAACCTCCACACTCCCATCTCAAAGCCCTCGTCACTGTTTGAATGCTGTTTCCATGGCGACCGGAGGTTGCATCCCTCTCTGGTCGTTTATCTCATCAATCGGCCGGCGTTCGTTCCTTGGAGCTTTCTTCAGGAGCCGCTCAGCCCCGAGCCAATCCCAGCGCTCCGCTGACATTAGCACTAAGCCTCAGTCTTAATGCCTCAAAGACGCTGGAATCAAAAGTACAGCCGTCGTCAAGGAGCCAGGGTGACCTTCAAACTGTCTTCAAACAGACCAACCGCCGCAAAACACAAGACTCTGACTCCACTCAGTGAATAGAGAACATGGGGGGGGGGGGGGGGGGGGGGCTACATTTAAATATTTAAAGTTTTTACTCGTGCTAACAGACTAAATGAAGGATGCAGATTTAGCTGAGGACACAGAGATAGTTACTGGAAGAGAGAAGAGCCGACATCTATCTGTGCTACACCAGGAGCTCCATCAGTCACTGTTCACACTGAACATTAACACCCACCCTGATCTGGTCTAGAGTCCAGGTGTGAACCCACAGTGAGTCCTGGGTCCTTTACAGACCACCGCCTGACCAGACTCATTCACTCATTCAACCACTGGGAGAAATGAACCTGAATAAGTGACGTCTGTTCATTCATTCATTGTAACAGATTCTGTCCTTGGAGCTTAGAACTAGAATCATCTAGAGAGTCTTAAATCTGGGTCTGAATCTCTGCAAGAGAAAGTGTTTGTTGTTAAACATGTCTGTTCTCAACATACCAGTAAAGTAGTAGATGAGAAGAAAAGAACTGTATAATTAAAAGTCCATTTATAATTCATCTCCACGTCCACTACCAGTATCCTAAAAATACATTCACAAAGAAGAAAGAGAATAAATGAGGAACAGGACCTGGTGTGAGTTGCCGTTAGCTCCTGATTGATCCTGTTTCTATGTCCATGATCATTTATAATTATAAGTAGTCTGATTATTAATGATGTTTTTTCTCTGTGTGGAGAAGCTGCAGGTATTGAACCAGTCCTCATTCATCACTGAGTCTCATTAATCCGACCAGATAGTGTCTCTGTCTCCATCCAACTGAAGATGTCATTTTATGGACATTTCACTTTGTTACAGATTGAAAACAGATCAAACTGTTTCCTCCCTGCTCTGCACCTCTACATGTTCATCTCACAAACCTTCATCACAGGTCTCCTTCATCCAGCTTCATCACCACCACCAGCCTCTACAGTCCTGGGGCAAACCAGCACTTCAAAGGTTCATGTTTCCTGGATAAATCACCCTGGACTCTCCATGATAAATGTGTCCCAGATCAAACCAGAACATCTTGTCTTATTCATCTATTATTCTCATTAAGATGACAGGTGACAAACTGAAACTCCTCCTACACCTCCTGTGGTTTGATGCAGGGATGAGGAAAAGCTCTAAAGTGATGTTTCCTGCTGAAAAGAGATCTCCAACTACAGCGGTTAATATTTAAAAGCCCAGAGAGTCTAATAATGGAGCCACACATGCTAACACATGCTAACATATGCTTCGCGGCGCCGCTGACTTGTCTGTTCACAGTAAACTCAAGTTGTCAGCCACCAACATGTCAGCGACAGCCAGGACGAGACGAGACAAATGTCACAACAAATGTTTCCTCAGCTCTGACAGCTACTGTGCAACACAATGAATTATTCAAAGAGCCGCTATTAAAATGTTTAATTAGCCTTTTGCAGAAAGAGCCTTCCCACAGAGAGTAATCTGGGCAACCTTTGTTCAGACAGATGGCTGCAGTAAATTGCTGCTTACAGTTTGGGATTCTTACATTTTTACGCGTGCATGCGAAAGCGATGAGGATTAAAAAAGCACAAAGTCACCGTCTCCTTCTGTCCCAGACCTCCTGAAGACTCAGTGGAAGTTTAAGTCACTCAGAAGAGAAAATGGGTCACGGGTCGGGTCGGCCCTCCATCTGTCGCTCCCCGTTTGGGAAAAGGCCAAGGGGAACATTTAGCTCCTGTCAAGTCTCAGAAAGCTGAGTCATGTTGACTCATCTCTTTTTCTGCCTCTAATCTCTTTCTTTACAGTTTTTCAGAGACAGATAAGCATCGACTGGTAACACGACCCCCCCCCCCCCCCCCCACACACACACCCAAACAGTCTCATTTAAAAGCAATGAAGTCAGAGAGTGTATCTGTGTCCCACAGCGACTCCCTCCAGCTTATTTACTCATATTCTTTATGTTCTCCTCGTATATATCTGTTCATATGCAGTCCTCCAAGAGAAGCACGTTTTATCCTCCATGTTTGTTTCCTTCAGTTAAATCTATTGACCCGATCTGACATGTTTAAGATCCTTTATCTGATCCCAGATATGATTTTATCCCAGCTATAAAAACCCAGATAATCCACTGGAGGCTTGATATTATCTGCCTGCAGGTAAATGTCATCTGGTTTACTGTCGGCTCTTTCATTGAAGCTGATTCATGTGCAGGGAGAACCAGAACCAGTTCCTCCCTCACTGAGACTCTTTGACGTATCGGCCGTGGAGGATTTAAGATGAAAGAATCCGAAAGGTCCAGCATCAGATCAAATCTGTCCAGTTAATTTAGAGATATATAAGTTTCTAAACTATTTAATTTTAACCTACTGTCCAGAGGTGGTTAATGTCGCTTTTCTCCAGCTCTTCTCTGCCCTCTGACTTTTTAAATCCTGACGCTGCTCTCAGAGCTGGAACTTCTGTCCTGATCTGGATCTAAGATTTATCACCACAAGATGAAGGAGATGGAGAAGATTTCACTTAGAAAATCAAACTTATAAAGTGTCAGGAGCTGCAGCTGAGGACTCATCACTTCATCGGACGATTCTTTTTGATTGTCCAGTTTTGTCAGGAAAAAGATCTGCATTTCATGACTAAAAGAAAGAAAATGGGACAAGATCTGGATAAACATGTCACATTAGAACCAACATTTTATTCTGGGATTATCTCGTGACAGGGTTGAGTGAGACAACATTAATCTTTACCTGCCAATAGGATGACTTCATTATCAATAATATGATACATAATAAGACAGGTAAACATATATTTGATTAAGTAGTTATCAACCACTTTGCCTCTGGGAGAAATAACTGACATATTAAAATGATAAATAAGAACTTTTTGATAAAACGCCTTGGGTGTTGTTGGAGTAAGGATGGCATTTATTATTATTGTAAATGGACGGGGCTTTGAGGGCTGTTTTTTTCTATGGATATTACATAGATTGTCAAAACAAAAAAAATAAATAGATTGTTGAAAATTGTTGATTTGAATCAGAAAGTGTATGTATTTTAACCCCTGCCGTCTTGGTAAATATTAAATCCTGTGTAGTCTTATATGGATGGATGTGAGGGAACAAGCAGAATATAAAGGAGGTCCATGTGAAGCAGCTTCACTTTCTAATTATCAAACCATCTCTGCGCCTCACGCGGCTTGTTAGAAGTCTGCAGTGATGGGTTTTCCATCTCGCCCACTGACCGCAGAGGATAAATCCGAGGCGATCCATCACGCCGGCCCTAACGGCGCCCGGAGCCGTGCACAGATCAATATTGATGTGCTTTGATTTACACAGCAGTTCTCCAGGTGAACCATCTATTGTGACGCCCATACGATAGCGATCAATAATCATTTCATTGAGTGGCCAACGAGAACATAAACCCATAATCATGCAGTCTCAGCCGGCTGTTAACATCGACATGCCGGTTAAACTATGCAGACGAATCATGTGTTAGTCGCCGTGACATTTAGTTTTAACCCTCCGTCCACTCCTCAGGTCTAACTCCAATACACTCACTCTAATTCATTCATCTCTTTCTCAAACTATTTATCTTTGACAAAACTCCAGCGTTGACACGTCAACATGATAGAAAGCAGTGATTTAATGTGTTTATCTAAAGTCAGATTTGGGTGTTTGTTGGCTTGATGAATGAAGCTGTAGAGGGATGGTGTATTTCTGATTGGCTTCCAGTCTCATGATGACATGATGACAGAAAAAGAGGAGGCGTTTATCACCAATGATTTAAGCAGATGGTGTAGCACAAGGCTCTGTATGAGGTCCTCAACACGTTTACTTACTTTAAATATCCCAGAATAAATGTCAGATTGTTTGCAGATGATATTCTGATTTACACCTCCTGTCTCCAAACCATGATTATCACTAAAGCTGCCTCAATGCATCTGATACAGACTTTTTTTGTCTTGTACATGCTCCTGCCTTAAGGTAAATATCAGATTATATGCAGATGATGCTCTGATTTATCATGCACTGTTCCCTCAGCTTTCTCGACTCAGCTACTTGATCCCACAAACTTTCCTGAAAAACCTTCAGCTACAGAGAAAGAAAGAGGTGATGGATGCTAAAAACTCATCATCTGTCCATCCAAGCTCAACCCCAGACGACCAGTGGTTTCTGCTCTGACTGGTTTGGGTTCATATTCATATTCATACTAAGGGCAGCAGAACAAAAATGAAAATATACCCAAACATTCAAAGATCAAAGCTTCACTTTGCCTTTTCTTTTCTTTTCTTTTAATTTAATCATTAATTAACTGGGAGATCATTATTTTCTTTTAACACCACATTTCTAACAGTATTGAAAGTGATGTCATTTAAATGGGCTGATATGTCAAAAAGAAAACACAAATATCTCCACAAAGACAGCAGAGAATTAGAAGGTGAAAGAGAAACAAATAAATCATGAGGACAGATGATAACAAACAGAACAAGGAGAAAACGTGATGGAGAGTCTGGAAGGAGGACAGAGGATGGAGTGAATCAGCAGGAATTTAAAGATCCTGAAATAAAACCTGAAGAGTGAAAAATCTGACAGGTATGACGGCAAGAACCAGCGAGAGGAATGAGCTTCATTTTCATCAAGCAGCTCACGGCGGGGGGATTTCCATCAGGGCTACCGCTGCCATCAGGTCATCAATCTCTCTCTCTCTCTCCTTTCAAAAGTGTCCCCGAGCCTCTCTCGCCCTTTTTCTTCCCAGCATCCCCTTCTCCTCCTTCAACGGCGGCCACTTTCTGCCGCTCAGAGATAATTTTAGATCAGCGTCGCTCCAGCTGAGTCTGAAACTCGACAGAGCAGCAAAACGATGGGGAGCATTGAGGAGGACGAGGAGGGGCTGGGTAGGGGGGGGGGGGGGTTGGGTGCTAATAATTTTTGATGGCTCCCATGGTGCAGTTCACCTCTCAGGATGCCTCAGGATAAATGTGATTAGTTGTTCAGTGACAAGGTTGGGCCGAACCAAACAAAGAGAGACGTCAGCGAGCTGCAGCGTAAAGGACAGAAAGAAATTAGACACAGCTGGTCCACTTATTAAATTAAAACGTTGGATGTTTACCTCCGTATATCGGTGGGAAAGCCCCAGGAGCATGCTGGGATATTACCAGGAAGACACCTGCCAACGTCAGGTGCTGTCTTATTTTGGGCATTTAGTCAAAACATTTAAACTGAGATGTTGTTTCATCCAGAATCTAGACATGAATATTAGAAGTTTACACTCCCAGCACTCAACCGTCAGGTCACCACGACAAGTTCAACACGACTGCAGCTGGAGGCGGATGTGATGCTAATGTCCACCAGGTGGTAAATGTGTCCAGAAAGACGTGGACCTGAATCCTTAATGACGCCTCTCGACTATGAGGAGCCAAGATGATGGAGCTGTGCAGCTGCCTTCAGTCGTCTTTGCCTTTTATTCCAGTAGGAGGTTTAATCAGGGAACACGTTTCCTCCACAACCAGGGAAGTCAACTAGTCCAGACGCCTTCGTCTCCTCTTGTTTCTTGTGGATAAACAACTCTTTCTAAGGAGACCTCTGTCCATCTTGCAGGATAATATGACTCTTTTTTAAATATCTTAACTCAGTTCTTTCATCTTCCACAAAGTCGAAGGTGATTAGTGACTGTAGCTGCGTCTGAATAATCACAGTCAAAATGCAATAAAGTCGACGCCTGCCCCTCTAATCGCTCCCCCTGCCTCTGGGGGCCACACAGACATTAATCCACTCGCTCCCACTGTAGGATGTTCATGGGTGGGGGGTTCCCAACATGAGGCTTTGGTAAAGATGCCCCCCATCACAGAACACACGTCCTTTAATCCAAATCGCTGGGAAGTGTTTAGAGCGCGGGAGGTCGCAGCAGCAGCCTGATCCTCCACTGTCACAACATTAACGCTCCAGACTATTTATTAAGCTGCAGAGACGGGACTCACATGCTGTCAAATACTACAGCAGGGCACATGTAAAATATGCAACATTAACACTGTGCTGCTATCGACTTTAGAACCTTTTTCTTTTACTCACACTGAGTTTGGATTTTTGTTTTTAAACTTTCTTCCTCGCTTCACATCCTGGAGTTTCTGTTCAGCTCCTTGTGGTTCCTGCTTTTTAGAGTTTTTTTTTGATTCAGGTTTTTTTTTTTTTTTTTTTACCTGCTGAGCCTTTTGTTCTCATTAAACTAATCTTTATTATTTCATGTTTGGCTCCAACCCCAGATTCAGATAAATAGGACCTCCTTTAAAGTCTTGTGACAGGAGATAAATACATCAAGAACAAAGTTTATCTGATATCATCTGAGGTAAGCTGCTGATTTAATGACCACAGAGACACTCTAGTATTTGACAAACGTTTGCAGTTGGTATCTATTGCATCTTTATTTGTTTTATTATAACGCTGAAGTGATTTAAGAATCCTCCACAGATTCACGTCACAGGAGCTGAGAGCGACTTCCGGTCAGAGCGAAGAGGAGGTGGTGGGAAGCAGCTACTTCAGATTGAGACTTTAAGAGTCTTACTAGCAGCGAGCTTATCTCCAACCTAATCCAATTATAACAACCAACAGCCCAGTCATAAGGCAGTCAGGACTGTAAGCCTATTACAATAGATCCTGGGGAGGAGGGGTGAGGGCTGGAGTAGAGAACCAGGGATTGAGGGACAGCGATACAGAGAGTAATTGGCATTGGATGAAAGAGAGAGAGAAAGAACGGTATGAATGAGTCAGTGATAACAGAAGGTTGGTGTTGAAAAGAGACAAAACCTGAATTTGTCTATGAGCTGAACAAATACATTCATCAGTTTCTCCTCGGTTAATCTGGTGATGAAAACGTGGCCCCAGGCGTCCCCAGGACTAGGACCTGATCTCTGAGGAGAGGTGTTAATGTGAAGTCTGAACAAGGCCAATTTAGATTTATGGAGAATTTAATCCCAACTGGATCCTGTACAACGTTCATGTGGTTTTATATTTACTGTGGCGTCCCTCAGGGTTCCATTCCTGGTCCACTAACATCTTTCACTTTCAGTGTCCTCAGGTCATGCGGTTCTTAAATTCACCTCGTCCCCGTGAGCAGCTGTAACGATTAGGTGGTTGATCATTTATTTGTGGATATTTCTGTGGACAGGCTCAGATCTTCTGACTTTCATGAACCTTTATTACTTGAGCAGAATTATCAGTGTGGACGGATCAGAAGGTAAAAACTGAAAGTGTTGCTGGCAGCACATTTACGCAAACACACTTTGGATTCCTCTAATTACTGTAATTACTCTAATTACTGTAATTACGTCACTAGAAGAAAAATTTCAACAGTTTCTGAAAGCTGAGTCGTTATATATGGTGTCATTACAGTAATTTCACTTCCATGTCTCCCAGAAGGTTTTGACACTCCTGCATAATGCAGTAAATATTAACTGCCAGACATTGGACATTTTCCGACTTTCTTGAAGTGACAATAAGCAGAACGGTGCATATGGACAATCTGAGGCTCTGGTGTTGACGAATTAAATAAATCAGACATCTAGATGTTCACATGTTTCATCAGAGAATCATTAAAGCTGCTTCAGTTTTCTGTTAAACACACGAACACACAGAGAGTCTCTAACCCTGGTTGGCCGTCTTTATCCTCTCAGTGACCCTCCATCACACACAGGTTACATCACACAGGATAGACACAATGCACGAACAGAACTACAGTAACACACCAACGCACACAGACGACACCCAGTCACACAGTCAGACACCAACCAACAGGCTGGAATCAAGCTACAGAGGAGCCACTCCACACAATACGTCTGAAAATACACAGGGAACATCTGCTGAGACTGATCAGGAACATCTGGGGGTGGAGTCTACCTGAAGGTCACATGACTAGAGGCTGGTGATGACCTGATACTCACCTGGATCTGGACCTGGAAGAAGAAAGGTGTTCAAACCAAAGACAAAACCTAAAACAAAAACACCTTCATCTGTCCACCTGCACCTGAAGGTCTGATCTACATCAGTCTGAGCGTCTGAGGAGTCTCTGGACATTAATGGATCATCAGAGAACCAGGATCAGGACAGGTTCTTCCAGGTCTGGGTCATTACCAGACTCCAGTCATGTGACCTTCAGGTGGACTCCACCCCCAGATGTCCCTGACGTGGTGAATGACTAACTAGTGGATCCCTTCAGCCACCCCCTGTGGATGTGGAGCTACACTGGTTTTATTCACTTATTACTGGTTCAACATGTGCAACAATACGACCAGAAAAAGCGCAGACGAGCAGAGAACCACCAGCTGATCTCAGGTGTAGAAGAGTTTCAGACTGAGAATCGCTGTGAACCAGCAGCTACTATCTCAGGTGTGCAGCCGAGCGTGTGGTCGTGTCCATCAGTTATTAGCTTTATGACTGACTGCAGGTCTCTGCTGATAACTACCTGGACACCTATAAACCAAACACTCACTTCCAGGATTCATGGGAAACTGATGATTTTTTTGGGGTTGCTTAATAAAACAGAGACACAGTTTTATGGAATATCTTCTAGTAATTATATTTCCTCTGCAGCGTTAGAGAACTGAGAGCATGCTGAGCCTAGATTAAATTAGAACTTGGTGTAGAGTGATGGGAGAAGCAGTGTTTCCTCTTATAGAAGCAGCAGTTGATTTCTCAGAACAAAGATGATGTTGTTAAATCAGCTGCTCCAGCTTTAGCTGTACTCATTTGCTGTTTAATTAGGCTGCAATTAGAACAAAGGTGAAAACGGAAAACTTGAAATTATTTATATGCGTGTAATATTGGAAATGAGCTCCTTCTTTGTGCCCCGTGGAGTGCCCAGATCACTCTGTAATTAGGCATCCAGATAAGCTCAATCAGCCCTAATGGCGTAGGTGATTGGTAAATTAGCCGCGGGGGTGAAGCGGGAGTTATTCAAAGCCTCCGAGGATGTCAACAGTACAGCTCGTCACAAGCTTCTTTTTGATCTTTTCAATTTTGAACAAAGTAAACATCCTAACCGAGTTTATTTTCATTTATTTCTGCAGCAGTGTAAGGAGCAGACACAGGAGGTAGGTAGGTATGCAGATACAGCTCCAAGCTAAGCTATGCCTCACATAGACGTTACTACGATATTTAAGTTTGGTATCTGTGTTCACTGCATTATTTCATCGGGACTACAGGCCTTCAACAGGTTTCAACCATTTAAATAACTTTGATTACGCTAACCGTCCTCCCTCCGTCCGTCCGTCCATCCATTGGACATGTCCACTGTGTCCTCTGAAGAGTTCAAATTAAAATCTGCCTGAAAGTTTTCCTCTGAATAAACTTTGGACTTGACTTCGTAGACAATGTGAGCAGACTCACAGCTGAACCCAAACAGTTGTGTTTGTGCACAGGTGTTTGTTTCCTGGAGTGTGTCCAAGCTTCCTCCTGCTACAGTTTGGCCCCCAGCCCAGTTTCCATTCTACCCCTCCACACATGAGGAACCAGCAGCGATCGGCTTTACTAAAAAATGATTTCCGTCGTTTATTTGTTGAAGAGAAAAGGAACCTGTCTCCTAGCTGCAGTGGAACCAATTGGCTAAATCATAAGCACCTTTTTGTTAGCGGGACGGAGGCTGAACGCTCACATTACTCGTTCGCTCAGACTCTCTGTGGCCTGGCCGGCAGCCATCAGCAGGGCAAAGAGCTGGAGGACATTTGTACACCGCAGGGCACATCTCTGCATACTGCAGCATCTCACCAACACACAGCTGAAGCACAAGAGATAACGACTACAGCGACTGCAGTGAAAAGGTAATCAGGTCTGTTCAGCCATGCGGGGGGGGGTTTAAGGCTTTCCAAAAGTCTCTTATATAAACTTGATGTTCCCATTTTTTATGAACTCCTATAAGTTTAAACTAAAAGAGTTCATGGATTAAACACCTGCAGGGTTGATGAGTCTGTATCAATGCTGCCTTAGTTGATTGTAATGATAATAAAAGAAATCAGGACACAAACTCTAAAGTGAAGAATTCCTCCCTGTTGTCCTTGGTCCTGTAACGTGTTTCTGTGTGAACATTTTAAACATCTTTAAACATTTAACGTTACGTTAATCTTTTATCGACCACAGGGAAACACGTGTGTGACGCTCGATGGCGACTTGTGCTGGAGAACTCAGACAGAAACATATTTGTAGTTGTGATAAGGTTGTTGAGGACATGTAACGTGCATCCTCTGGTCGGATCTGAACCTGACGCCGTAAGTAACCAACCACAGAAACATTCACAGGTCAGAGACAGAACCACTGATTAACAACTAGAAAATATGAAGCTAATGTATGAAAGGAAGTGAAATTAAAGAATGAAAGAGAGAACACGGCTAATTTGGTATTTTGTGATGGAAGTAATAAAACATGTGACAGATATAATATTATATGAAGGCAGTAATTAGTCTTAATCCTGTTCTTTTAATTATTCATCTTAATTAATCTACTTCTCAGAACAAAGTCCTTTAATTGAATCAATAATCGTTGGCGACGTCTCTGGTATCAGCAGGACTCAATGAGGAGCACGTTCCTCTGTTACATGTCTGTTGGGAGATTAAGTTGCTTCTTGATTAAGTGTAGTTTTAGGGTTTTACTTGAGAATAATAGCGTCACCTCATACTTTAAAGTAAAAACATCAAGTATTTTCATGTGTCTGAGCTGCTGCTGGAGACCAGACATGAACTCAGTACTGAAGCTGACGCTGTTCAGCATCTCATCTGAAAACTGGTAAAAACAATCTGACCATGTTACTGTGTCTTCTGTTCATGGTGATGAATCTGAGGGAGACTAAAATAACCGAGGGACATTTCTCTGTATGAAAACCAACACATCCAACCTCAGTCTGATCTGAGACAAACACAGCGACGCTCTGAGACGGTGTAATGAAGGAGCACAGAGAAGACAGCGTGAACTCTTGACGTCAGTCCACAGCAGACAACACACTGATTAAAACGTCAAGTCAGGAAATTGGAAAGTGAGACAGTCACTTCTGATTTTCACCTCTTTACTCTGGAGACTGAACAGAAAAATGACACTTTGTTCCTCACGTAACAAGTGAAGCTCTGAAGTTAACAGAGTCTCAGAGCTCTAGTCAGAAAACCTGACGCCTTATTAATCCCATAAACATGTTTAAAAGCAGAAAAGACGAAGATCACATGTGTTCAGGAAGCTCTGGACCCTGAAACCAGAGACATGCCTCTACCACTGATCCACAATGGATGCATATCTGCTTCTAATCCATGTCAGGATTTATTTGATCGCTTCCATGAAACGTCTCTGGGCTTTGAACCGTCGCTGAAGTGATTCATTCAGGATGAGAGACGCTCCAGAGGTCAGTGAAGCTTCTTCTTTTAAAGGCTGTGCTGAAGTAGTGTGTGGTTTGACCATGCTGAGATCTAAAGAGCTCTCTGAGGCCATGGGGAACACGGCTGGACATGTCTACGAGTAACTTAGCAGATCTCCAAATGATTCTTTGAGTGGTCTGGGTTTAAAACGGGCCGATGGTTTGTCCTGGACTGACTCTGCGGGAGAAGCCGACAGTCTGCAGGTAACTTAATGTCATTGGGTCAAGTGTGCTAACTGCTATGCTAATATCCTGAGTGGTAACTGCTATAGACGAATGCTAGCTGTATTAGCATGTAGTTCTCCATGTGGTGTAGTTAAACATGTTAAACTAGTTAAACATGACACACAGAGCAGCTTGAATAAAGAACAAAGTCTAAGTCTATTTATGACACTATGGAATCATTGTGTCTGTCCCTTCATGCTGTTCTACTCTGTGAGATGTCCAGATTTTTTCATCAGCTTATAATTACCTGCAGACACTGTGTCGTCTCCATGGAAACCGAACAATAAAAATAACCTTGATTTGTAACGATCCCAATCAGAGGATTCGCCGTGGCAGCGAGTGTAATATCTGTGAAGGCAGCATCAGCTGGGTCTCTGGGAGGCCATCACAGGAAAACATGAGCAGGGAGGAAAGAGTCTCAGGACGGCTGAGAGAAAACCAACAAACTAACACAGAGCAGCTCAAATGTTTAATCATCCAGGAGCCACAGACACGAACAGCTTTTTATCACGACATCCCAACCCGGAGGGAAATAACGAGGGCAGAGAGGAGAAGAGACGGCAGGCCGGAAGAGGAAGAGGAAGAGGAAGAGGAAGAGGAAGAGGAAGAGGAGGCTTGTTTCTGACAGCAGGAAAGACGAGATCAAAGTAAGATGTGCTTGTCACAGTAAATATCACTTTTACTGCTAAGAACAAAAAAAAACCAAACCATCAGAATTATATGTTACATTTTCACAGATTTAATCGTCATAAATGTCCTGATTTCAACAAATAAAACACGTCAACATTCATTTAAATTAAAGAGTTGTTGTTGCTCATCAGGCTGGAAAAAGGTTCCACAACCATCTCTAAAGAGTCTGGAACGAAGAACCAGATGAATGTTTAGATACAAGTCAAGTCCTGACCTTCATCCAGTAGAAATGCTGGAGCATCAGCTGATGAGAGGAAACCACCAACATCTCACAACTCAGCTGGTTCTGTTCTGATTAACGGGATCAGATTAGACCCTGATCAGCTGTTACCAGGAACATTTAGTCTGAAGGACTCACAGACTCACACACTGGACACAAAGCTTCTCTGACCTTTATCTGGTGATGTTCCCAGACATTTTACTGTGAAGGGTTCCTCTGAGCACATTCCTGTATTAAAGCTGCTCCAGCTCGAGGCGACACTTCCAGGACAGGGTTTGATCCGAGTCCTGCAGCGACTAGTGGAGGAAACTCTGGCTACAACACAAACACCTCCCCCAGGGAGACCCACACCAGCTCCAACACAGAGAGACTTCCATCTCCTCTTCTCCTGCTCATCTTTTAGCCAGCAGCTCCACCTCAGGCTGGTCTGAACCTTGACTAATGAAATAAATAAAATGATTGTGCCGTCTCTATTCAGTGCTGCTGTCGGAGCTTTAACATTCAGACACTAACACACCCAGTAAATCCCTCGGACTGGCACTCAGGTTAACACTCGGATGTCATAACTTGTTTTTAGAGCGATGAAGTTGAACTGATCTGCGCTGGCTGGGATTTTTAAAGTCTTGAATAAAAAACGGTTTCAATCAAAGACTTGACTCTGAACCCAGAGGTTTCTGTCCAGCAGCCATGTCAGAATCAGTTAAAAGAAGGATTTTCATGATGAGTAATTCTCTCCAGTGATATAAAATGACTCTCCAGGTGTCTTCATTCAGCTCTTTCTGTTTGCACCATGAAGGCTGCACTTTACAGCAGCCCAGAGGGAAGAAGACCGAGGTGAGGTTATTGTTGTTAGATGAGGCAGAACAGCAACGACAGAAAAGACCGAGATGGAGGAAGAAGGGATGAAAGACGTTCATCCTGCGTTAATAATAAAACTCCATGTCAAAAGCTTTGTGAACTTCTGGAGACGATCCAAACTAACCAGAGTCCACGTGAGGGGCGGAGCTTCAATCGTCCCATTTGAGATTCCTTTAGCGTCTTGCGGCCGCTAGCTGCTCGTTTATTATCGACTGATCTAAAACAGGCTTCTGTATAATGATGGCGTGGCTAAGTGCTGTGCAGACACCACTTTGGATGCTGCATCAGGAAGGCATTCATAAATACTGATGAGGTGCAGCCCCGACGTCCTGAAGCTGCAGGACGAGACGAAGACAAAGAAGAAGTCCTGTCCATTGAGCTTCGTGTCTCCCTTAATCAAACCATCAGGACAGCCCGCAGCAAACGATAGTTTCTAAAAGTTTTCAAGGAACTTAAAGTCTCCAAGAGTTGATGCAAATGAATGGATTTTCAGAAGCGATTGTTGTCAGATAACTTTTTATCATTGCTGTCAGTGGCTGTGGCCATTTCTTCCTGCAGCCTGCAGACGAAAACAAAAGAGATCCCTTCACTGCTGCTTAAACGTGTCAGCCGGTGGATGTGAAGCCTAATGGAAAATATTCCACTTTTCAGGAACTGAATCAACAACTTTGGTCTGAAAGCAAAACTTTACCTTTTCTAAATCTATTCCTGACGTCAGTCTCTGTGAGAGCAGCTTGATCTGAGCAACTTATTAACCCCGAACCTCCACAGAAACCCACAACTTTATGAAGTTAAAAAAGAAAAGGCAGCGAATCTTTGGATCCTCAAAAAAACAGTTTCAGCATTTGAGTTTTATGTATAAATTGTGTTTTATATTTTTAATTTAAAGACACAACATAGAAGACTGACTGCGACATCACCTCATGTCATGTGTGTCTGGACCAAAATGTTGCACTTGAATGTACCACAGATGCTAGGAAGAGCCACTTTTAAGCTAGGAGGCTAGGAAGAGCTAGCAGAGGTATTTCGTTGGAATCTAACTCAGATGAGGCGGTTTCAGAAGACGACGCTGCAAAAGTTTGTGGTTCAGATCCAGAAACGATTTAACGTTGAAGACACGTCTGTGAACATCTGAATGTATCAGCTGATCAGCTTCAGACACAGGACACTGTGCTTCCTCTGACTGTCTGTAGACATGTGCATTAAATCTTCTCTCTGGTCTGATCTGAGCGACAGGAGTGGCGATGTCAAAGCTTCGTGAAGTAGAGGAAGTTTAAACCTAACAAGAGGTAAATATGGACACAGAGCCATGAATAAATATGAGCCTATACTCTCTCTGAGTCTGAGGCTCGGTGTCGAGGAGCTCCGCTCTGATGAAACATTCATGAGCTTCTCGTAATGAGGCTGACATGGATTCCTCTCAGAGCTGCTGCTACTGCTCTGATGTACGAACCAGAATGGAGCCCGGCCCCCGTTCGGCCTCCAGCACAACCACAGAGTGGATCTGAATAAAACCCTGAATCAGAACAAAGACAAGCAGGTTTCTGGGTGGAAGGAATGAGTCGAGAACGAGTTTGTAAAGTAGGAGCAGAATTAAAGCAGAATAAGGACAAGTATTTAGGTGATCAGAAGGAAGACTACGGAGCCAAGATGGCCGCCGTGCCCCCCCCCCCAACCCATTGGTCAAACTGAGGCTAGAACTGGATCCAGGTTCTGGATGATCCGTCCATCCCTCCTCTAGGAGGTTAACTCTGCTCTCTGCTCCACCTCCACCAGTTACCAACAACATTTAAATCCAGCTCCATCCTGGATTCACACTTTGTAAATGCTAACATAGCCAGCTAGCTTTCAGACCTGGATCACATGTGACAGAACTCCTCTTCCTCCTCCTTTCCTTCTGCACTACATCAGCTTGAACAGTAAGTTAATTAAGGTCCTCAGAGCCTCTGCATGTGGAGCAGCTGGATAAAATATGTAAAATCATTCAGATGTCCCACACCGGATGAATTCATGAATCTGAACGGAGCCCAGAACCAGAGTCTCTCATTACGCTGTAATCTCAGCCTTCATTTCTCTGTGCTGACTCAGTTCTCTGGTTGTTTGGTTCGTTTTAGTTTACAGCTTTACTCGGATCCAGGGAAGGAAGCTGGGAGTTCGGACGCTGATCTGACACATTTAACACCTCAACACTTCCTCCTAATTATCAACCCTCATTCAAAGCGAGGCAATAAAACGTGTCCAGGCAGAGACGTCTTCAGAAGGAGCTAAAACTCCAGGTTAAAGTTCAGTTTAATGTCCTGCTCTGGTCCATGTGGAGCTTCTAGGGTCAGGTCGGCTTAGTTAACATGTTCTGAGTGGATGTTTGTAGGAAGTCTGAACAAAGCAGGATCTTTTGTAGAAACGTCATTTCTGACCAATCACAGCCTCTGAGAGCAGCACCTCTGTGATGTGTATTTAAATGTTTGGGGAGTTTATCTTCAGGCGCTAAACTGTTCATTAATCTTCAGAGTTCACATTTTATAAATCACTGACTGATACTGAACCCTGAGCTTAGAAACACTCTGCAGAAGAACAAGAAAAAGTAGGATTTACTGAGTGCACAGAAACCAAACCGACGGTCCACATCCGTCATCTGAACACTGACCCCGAACATGGGAACATGGGAACATGAGAACATGGGAACATGAGGTTCTGCACAGCGGGAAAATTATCTATCTATCTATCCATCCATCCATCCATCCATCCATCCATCCATGTCCCTTTGACCCTGTAGTTTCATTTCTGGGGAGGACTACGCATGACTATAAATAAAGAGCTGCACAAAGTGTAACACTCCCTGTCTTCCTGTCGGCCATCTTGTTTGAATAACCTTTATTGAAGTGGTGTTAACAGAGAAGTGTCAGATCAAGGCCTGGTTGAGATCCCTGCTGAATGTGAGCGCTGGTCATGGTTCTGATCCAGTCATCATCCAGTTTTAATTGAGACCCTGTAGTTAGAGATGGACAGGTGAGACCCTGTAGTTAGAGATGGACAGGTGAGACCCTGTAGTTAGAGATGGAAAGGTGAGACCCTGTGTTAGAGATGGACAGGTGAGACCCTGTAGTTAGAGATGGACAGGTGAGACCCTGTGTTAGAGATGGACAGGTGAGACCCTGTGTTAGAGATGGACAGGTGAGACACTGTAGTTAGAGATGGACAGGTGAGACCCTGTAGTTAGAGATGGACAGGTGAGACCCTGTGTTAGAGATGGACAGGTGAGACACTGTAGTTAGAGATGGACAGGTGAGACCCTGTGAGTTAACACAGCTTCAGAGGCTAACCGTGCTAGCATGCTAGCTGGAGCAATAAGCAGGAACAGATTCTCTATGAATGAATGAATGAATTTAACTGAATGAATGAATGAATGAAGGAGCCTATTCATGCGCGTCAACAGCCAGCGTCACCTCCTTCATCTGCATTTCAATCTCTTCTCCTGATCCTGAGTTTACCGCCTCCCTCCATCTCCATCTCATCCCTGATGAGGAGGAACAAGAGCTGCTATCGGAGGAGGCTCAGACCTCTCACCTCGTCTGATGGAGGCGACGGAGGATGGATCGATGCTGACACTAAAACCTGACCAACATTAAAACACAGCTCGCCCTGAGTCTGTCCTGAGCTCAGACTGACGATGATGGTGACTCTCAAAGAAAATGTCTGAAGTTCATTCTTTTACTGGAGAAAATGTAAGAAGTGCATCACAGGGGTTTGAGCTGCGCTGTGATTGGTAGATTGAGGGAAAGGCCCGTCTCAATCCCTCAGAGGGAAATGTGGTTTGCAGCAGACAAACATTCTACATCACACTTTAAAAAAAGGACCTATGAACGTACAGTTTAAAACCGGATCCTTTCAATTCCTCCATGAACTGAAGTAAACAGACGAGTGGTGCAGAGGAGACAGATGTTTGAGGAGGAAATGATGAGGAGGAAGAAAATGAAAACAACTACACAACAACCCACACACAGTGAGTGTGAGCGTGAGTTCCAGTGGGTGATGTTGGTCTGGTGGGGGCTCGGTTACAGTTTACAGGCCAACGCTGACAGACTGCTGATGGTGGAGCCAGGAAACATGCAACCACAGCACTCTGTGTGTGAGCCGCTCTGATACCGGGGCTGGGAGGGCTGGGGGGGGGCTGGTTTTACATGTGATACTGAGGCCGTGGGGGGGGAGGAGGAGGAGGAGGAGCTGATCAGGACATATGCTCAGATCTGTCAGATGTTTCCTGGACATTTTAAAAGGCAAAAGCTGCACAATGGAAATTCTTCAGCCTCCTCCAGAGTTCAGATTTTTATCAGGAACATCTGTGAGTCCACCTGGAGATCACATGACTAGAGTCTGGTAATGACCTGGACCTGGACCTGGACCGGGAGGAACCTGTTCTGATGTGGTATTTTGGAAGAAGCTGGAAAGACTCTCACATGTTAAGTTTTTCTTTACTTTGGAGACAGAGCTCAGGTTAGACCTGGACCCTGGAGGCCTCCAAGCTCAGAGGAACCAAGCAAACATCTGTGGTGGGAAAGGAACTGAAGGAGTTGATGAGGAGATGAACTTGATCTGTCAACACCTCAAGGTTCCTGGATATTATGAACCTACAGCCTCATGTGTTCATTCCTGCTCTGAATGAAGGGATTGATGCTACGGTCCTGAGGTGTACTACCGGCCACCAGGGGGCAGATCTAATCTCCTGGCCGCCCTCCCCCTCTCTGCCTCCGCTCTGATTGGCGTCTGATAACAAACGACCCAGAGGGACAAACAATCACATATAGAGGTCGACACACACCCTGAACCTGCACGCAATCACCGCACGACAATTTAATCAGGAAGCCGGGCCGCGTCTAATCCACATCAAAGACTAAATTCTGTTTAATCCCCTCACCGCTGACTGAACGGCAGCACACACCCACAGCAAGGTGTTTGATAACCTGATCACAGCGGCTGATAGGAGCAGCAGCTCTCTGGGACAACATTAAACCTCTGGTTGAGATCTGGGGTGGACAAATTAATAGAAACACCTCCTGATAGACGACAGGTATTAATAATGTATGTGAGGACAGTAGTTTAACATGTGTCCTCGTTAATATCTCACCTGTCCATCTACCTGGTCTCAATTAAAATGTGTCTCAGTTTGTTTCTATTTGAATAGACTTAACTGACATTATTTGTGGTGCAGTAGAAGAATAAAACGTCCTCCGATGAATCTGCAGCGCTGTTTCAGAACCATGAGCAGCTCTTTTTTAGAGTTTTTATCTCCTGACATTGGTTATTTTACAGATTAGAACCTGAACCCTGGAGGCTCTGATCCCTCAGAGTAATGTCACTACTGTCGCTACATGACGACCAGCATCAACATGCTCCATGATTAAAAACGGTATTTCTGTTGTTCTGGTCCAGTGTCTCTACTGTGATAATCCACCTGTAACCTCCTGTATGAATATGATCAGAACCAGAGTCTCACGCTCATGTTCAGACCTGCAGCTCCTTCCAGTCCTCAAACCCTGGGCTGAAAACTGAGGAACGTGATGTTAATCAGAGCAAATCTCTCTGCGGCTTCGTGTGGATTATTTCAGATAATCAGATAGTGTTGGATCTGATATGAACAGGCTGAGAAAAGCTTCTCTCTGAGAGGAGGAGGATGGACATGCTGCTGAGGATAAACTGGAATAACAGACTCAGCTGTTTTTACTCCGACTGGTTCTTCATTCATCAAACACATCAACACATTCACATATTCAGATCCAACCACCGTCATGATTCCTGGAAAAGACACTTCATGTGAAATGAAGCAGAGTCATGAAGGTCACTCTGTTTAGAGGGTGAGTCTCATCAGGTCTGAGCTGAAAGAACACGAAGATCAGATCACCCGGTTCCATGCTAACGTCGCTAACCTTAGCCTCTCCAGGAACATTTGTATCTATAGAGACACAGAAGTAGGAGGTGTTGCTTCCTCAGTTCAGGTTTTTCCTACTCAACCCATTGTTGGCTGACTTTAGTTTCATTCAGGCCTTGTTCCAGTTCGGTCTGTCCTTCTTTGTTGAACTTGTTCTTTGTAATTAAAACCTTCACTTTAGGCTGAACTACTTCCAGCTTCTTTATAAAAGCACCCAGTGGTGATATCTCCATGTTCACCATCACATCCAGAGGACGACTTGTAGCTGTGACCTCTGAACGCTCATCATCACCTCCATCATCATCATCATTTCATCTCCGTCTGCTTCGTCTAACCACCGCTCTAATTACAGCTCTCCACTTGGTTTTTTAACTCTCCTCTGATGAATAATTTAGTGCACTGTCATCCATCATGAGCGTTTAGTTTGACTGGAGCTTTGTGTGTTTTTTTGTGCAGCTAAATATAAAACAGACTGATGGTGTTTGAATGATCTGTGCTTTCATGTGTCGAGGAGTGGAGCTGACCGCCAGGCATCGTGACGTCTCCCCCGTTTCATCCTCAGATCAAAACCTCAACACTTTTAGTTTCACTACGTGCTCCTTTGTGATAAAAGAAACTCAAAACGACCTACTTTCTCTTCTGCTTCTCAGATTTCCTAAAAATAAAAAAATAAAAAACAGCCTTAAAATAACGTCTTGATCCAGATGACAGCCAGGAAGTCGGAGCAGGTTATTTTTGTCTTGTGTGGAGATCTTTTGGATACGGCCTGGCCTCCACGCTTATATAACCGCTGCCTTTATTCACACTCTGGCTGAAAGAAGGAGGACGATGTATGAGGAGTCCTGTTTTCTATGGACGGAGGAGGAAACGAAGCTCAGACACAGCTGTCAGCGTGAGCAGTGGACGTGTTAAAGGCCAGCGCTTCATTATTTATCTGCTCTTTTATCCCTTTGTTGGGTTATTTATGAGCTTCAAACAGGTGGCCTGCCCGGGAGGAAGACAGGAGGCCAGAGGTGGAGGCGGCAGGAAGTGAGGAGGACGACAAGAGAAGAGGAAAAATGTCAGAGGAGGAGAGGAGGCTTCATCACACGATGTCCAGCATCATTAAAACTAAAAGAACATGAGGACGGTCATGAGAGAAACGTCGTGTGATTTAATGGGACTCATATTAAATGATTCACTGACGAAATAAAACAGCAATTTGTTGCTGTAATGTTAAAATAATGTGTGTTTGATTTAATAATCATGTCTCCATCTGCTCTGCTGAGTCGCCACGGTAACCGACTTTATCTGCATGTATTTATTTACTGATAATTACAACCTCACAGGTCAATATATTCACTGATCGCAGGGAATAAAAGTCTGAAGTAAAATACAGATCATCCGAAGAGACGGCTGGTCTCTAGTGGACGTCCCAGGCTCTGGTTGCCTAGGTAACCCTCACCTTAACATGTCCAGTGTGGACGGAGGTACCAGGGTTCAGGTGGTAGGAGGAGATGATCGAAACATAATCTATGGAGTCACTCAGGTCAAACAGAAGAGAAACGTTTCCTGGAGACTGATCTTCCAGAGAGAGTCAGGGAGTTTATGGCAGAACATTTGTGGAGCAGAGAACACGAGGTACCAGCTCCTCTCTCACATTAACTCTGACTGGAAGAAACATTCACTGGACTGGATCCAAAGACTTCAGGAAGCTACAGGGAGCGACTCTGCACATTTAACCTCAGATCAGTTCAAACATGAACTCAAACAGATGCAAAAGATCCTCAGAGTTCAGTCTTGGTGATTTTTTTTTTCCAGTAAAAGTTCAATAAAACGTTCTCCTGTTCCTCCTATTGTCAGTAAATGTCAGCTATATATAATTTCACCTTTACTTGAGAATGTCGTCCTCATTGATGACAGCGAGAAGGCGACAGGTATTTAGTACCAGATCAAAACGAATCTCCGTTCAACCTGAGTGACGTTAATTAGTTTACAGCTGCTTCAGTAACGGGTCATTAAACCGATGCTTCTGAAACACGTTTGTCTGTCAGACTCTTTGGAAAGTCGGAGATGTGACCTCTCGTTCTAGTGAAGTAAAAATAAGTGGGAGCTGTTATTTCTGGATCAATCGTGGACACGGCAGGAGATGGTTCTAAAAATACAGAGCTGAGAGAAAAGAAAAGGGTTTTCAGAACAAACGGCAGGAAAAGATAAAGTTCATCAACCTTCAAGGTTCTTAGTAAAGAATCATCAACCCGTCAGGTTTAAACCTTTGATCACTGCTCAACGTCTCATCTGTCGAGCTCCAGCCTTTAGTTTCACCTCAGCTCCTCCCCCGACTCACCCTCTGACTCCCTCTGCACCGCAGCTCCACATAGAGAAGGAGGAGGAGGAGGAGGAGGAGAAGGAGAAGGAGAAGAAGGAGAAGGAGAAGGAGGAGAAGAAGAGAAGGAGAAGAAGGAGAAGAAGGAAAAGAAGAGAAGAAGAAGGAGAAGAAGGAGAAGAAGGAGAAGAAGAGAAGGAGAAGGAGAAGCAGAAGAAGGAGGAGAAGGAGAAGGAGAAGCAGAAGAAGGAGAAGCAGAAGAAGGAGGAGAAGGAGAAGGAGAAGCAGAAGAAGGAGAAGAAGAAGGAGAAGAAGAAGAAGGAGAAGAAGAAGAAGGAGAAGGAGAAGAAGAAGAAGGAGAAGAAGAAGGAGAAGGAGAAGAAGAAGAAGAAGAAGAAGAAGGAGTAGGAGAAGGAGAAGCAGAATGACCGTTGGACTCGCTGCCTCCCAGACTCCGACCACCAACCAACAGCCACAACAAACTCTACAGAGTTCAGAGGATTCAGTTAACAGGAAGAATTTAACTTCTTCTTCTGTGATTGTGTCGGTGATGATCTACTGCCGTGTTACTGCCCCCTGCAGGATGAAACCTTCTCTCAGGCGTCCGGTCTCCGTGTAATGAATTTGCTGGATGAGTCGTAGTTGATGAGTTATTGTCTGAAGTCGTAGCTGAGGACGACGGAGGTTCAGAGTTTGACACGAAGCAGCAGAGGGAGACGTATCGTAGTAAAAAGACTGGAGCTAAAGTCCTGCTGCTGAATAATTGAAGGAGTCGCCTGCAGGAGGAGGGAGGGCTGAAGTGCTGCTGCTTAATAATTCAGGGGTGGGGGGGTTGGCTGGGGCTCTGATGCAGCAGGTGGCTGCAGTCAAACCAGAGAGGATAGAACCTCCAGGACCAGGACCAGGACCAGGACCGAGACCAGGACCAGGACCAGGACCAGGACCAGGGCCAGGGCCAGGACTAGGGCAAGGGCAAGGACCAGGACCAGGACCAGGACCAGGACCAGGACCAGGGCCAGGGCCAGGGCCAGGGCAAGGACTAGGGCAAGGGCAAGGACCAGGACCAGGACCGAGACCAGGACCGAGACCAGGGCCAGGCCCAGGACCACCGCTCTGGGACGTCCTGGCGCATTTAAAACTCTGATCCACCACAGACCATCACAACAGATCTGACCTTCATCAGCCTGAATGGAGCCAATATATTTGTGTCGTCTGACATAAAAACCTCTAAAAATCTAAAATAAATAAAAGGATAAATAAATAAAGGATAAATAAATAAAGATAAAGGGTGAGCGTGGTCTGCAGCTCTTCCTCAGAGACCAGGACATGACTCTGCAACGAGACGAAGACGAACGAGAGATTATTTACTGGTGATTGGAGTGAACACACTCTGATGGAAGAGAGAGTGTGTGTGTGTGTGTGTGTGTGTGTGTGTGTGAGATTGTGTGTTTGCGTGTGTGTGTGTGTGTGTGTGTGTGTGTGTGTGTGTGTGTGTGTGTGTGTGTGTGCGTTTCCATGTGTGCGTTCTACCATGAGAGCCTCTTCCAGAGCGAGGCTGGTGTTATCAGTGTAAACTGCTCTGATGCATTTCATGAATACATCAGCATTCATCTGCTGGAGGCAACACAGCACCACACACACACATTCATATACACACAGGAACACACACACACACACATTCATATACACACAGGAACACACACATTCATACACACACAGGAACACACACACAGCCAATAAGCATTCAGGGGGAGATGGGTAATGTCTCCTAGAGTGTGTTTACTGCAGGAGGACAAAAGCATTTACTCCTTCATCAGGACGGATACGACGCACAACATGACACACACACACACACACACACACACACACACACACACTGACAGTGATTCAGTCATCATTAAAGTCTCTGTCTGCATCATCAGAGACAACCTTACGGTGGTTTTATAGTACTAGGAGACGTGGATGCAGTCAGTCTGGTTCTCTCTGTAACAACTCCATCCAAACACTAGGTGGCGCTGTGTCTTTTTAGCACTCGGGTTAATTTTTGTATGTCGTCCACATGTCTGATCCACAACTATCAGTTAGAACATGGAGGAGACACACGGCTACTAAGAGGACCAATCACAGCTCTGGTGTAATTTAAACACTAACGAGGACCAATCACAGCTCTGGTTACATTTAAACACTAACGAGGATCAATCACAGCTCTGGTTCCATTTAAACACTAACGAGGACCAATCACAGCTCTGGTTCCATTTAAACACTAACGAGGACCAATCACAGCTCTGGTTCCATTAAACACTAACGAGGACCAATCACAGCTCTGGTTCCATTTAAACACTAACGAGGACCAATCACAGCTCTGGTTCCATTTAAACACTAACGAGGACCAATCACAGCTCTGGTTCCATTTAAACACTAACCGGGACCAATCACAGCTCTGGTTCCATTTAAACACTAACAGGACCAATCACAGCTCTGGTTCCATTTAAACACTAACGAGGACCAATCACAGCTCTGGTTACATTTAAACACTAACGAGGACCAATCACAGCTCTGGTTCCATTTAAACACTAACGAGGACCAATCACAGCTCTGGTTCCATTTAAACACTAACGAGGACCAATCACAGCTCTGGTTCCATTTCATGAGTTATTTATGTATGATGCTAGGGGCTACGCTAACTTAACACAGAAGTATAAACTGTGGGTTAGACCCACTCCTGCCCAGTAGGTGGCAGTGATCCACCTGAAAGCTGCTTTAACAAGCATCAGTAAAACCACCAGGAGAAGAAGCATCTTTATCTCCGTGAGCTCTTTTGTGTCCTTGTGAAACATCCTCAGTCCAAATAACCATGTAGAGAACCATGTAGAGAACCAGGTAGAGAACCAGGTAGAGAACCATGTAGAGAACCAGGTAGAGTCCAGATGGTTTCATGGAGCTAACGTCTGAGGTAGCGAGTCTGAACTACAACTAGACGTCAGGAGCCTGTCTCCTTTTCTGTCCTCCTCTTTTTTTAAAGGTCCCATGTCTGATTGATGTTTTATACATCTGCTCCTCCTCCTGCCTCCTCTGGTCAGAAATCCTGGTGTTTTTATAGGTTTGTTTTGTAGCTGAGGACGTGAACTAATACAGAGCTGCACCATCATCCTGCAGCCTTTTAATATATCAATGTCTTTTCTTTCTTTGTCATAAAATCTTAACATCAGCAGCAGATTAACTGATGGTGAATGAATCCTGAGCTGCAGCTTCTCCTTCGTCCTGTGTTTGTCTTTGTGTGAACTGAGCTTTAGGTTCAAAATGTGACATGAAAACCTCTAAGAACGGCTCCGTTCTTCTAGACCCGTGGGTTTGAGTCTGGTCCTCTGTGTGGGCATCGTCCTGTGTCCACCCAGCACCCGCGAGGAGGAGGACGAGGAGGAGGAGGACGAGGAGGAGGAGGACGAGGAGGATGAGGAGGACAAGGAGGAGGAGGAGGTGGACGAGGAGGTTGAGGAGGACGAGGAGGAGGAGGAGGACAAGGTGGAGGATGAGGAGGACAAGGAGGAGGAGGAGGAGGAGGAGGTGGACGAGGAGGTTGAGGAGGACGAGGAGGATGAGGAGGAGGAGGAGGACGAGGACGAGGAGGACAAGGTGGAGGAGGAGGACAAGGTGGAGGATGAGGAGGACAAGGAGGAGGAGGAGGAGGAGGTGGACGAGGAGGTTGAGGAGGACGAGGAGGATGAGGAGGAGGAGGAGGACGAGGATGAGGAGGACAAGGTGGAGGAGGAGGACAAGGTGGAGGAGGAGGACAAGGTGGACAAGGAGGACAGGAGGATGAGGAGGACGAGGAGGACGAGGAGGATGAGGAGGACAAGGTGGAGGAGGAGGACAAGGAGGACAGGAGGATGAGGAGGACGAGGAGGATGAGGAGGACAAGGAGGATGAGGAGGACGAGGAGGATGAGGAGGACAAGGAGGATGAGGAGGACGAGGAGGACAAGGTGGAGGAGGAGGACGAGGAGGACAGGAGGATGAGGAGGATGAGGAGGACAAGGAGGACAAGGTGGAGGAGGAGGACAAGGAGGACAGGAGGATGAGGAGGACGAGGAGGATGAGGAGGACGATGAGGACAAGGACAATGGTCTGTGATTATTGTTCACTGGAACCAAACAAATGAATAAATCAGAGTTTAAGGACTGAAGGTCACTGTCACAGGCGTTCGTCTGCTGCTTCTTCCACGTATGAAGCCTCTGTCTAACAGACGCCTGTGGAGACGCTCAGACAGCGTTCGGACCAGGACACAAAGGACGTCCCACTATTAATCCACCAGGCTGTTATCAGCCGGAGACACCACAGAGGAATGGATGGACGTACAAAGAGCTCAGAGTCACCGCGATGAAAGGAAGGAGAGACAGAGCGGGGGGGGACGTCCCTTAAACATGGACGAGGAAAAGACAAAAGACAGAAAATGAAACTGATGATCAGAGAAAATGCTTCAAGCTGCACAGGGACAGGAACTGACTGTGAACCTCCTCCCTCCTCCTCCCTCCTCCTCCTCCCTCCTCCTGCTCCTCTTTCTAAACAGGACCCACGTTTCTCTGGAGTTGAACTCTTGAATGAACTGGGATGAAGTGTGTCAGTGCTGACGTACGTGAACCTTCGTCCTCAGATGAGAGTTGGTTAAAGACGGAGGATGAGGAGGATGAAGACTTGTCCTCCTGCACCGTCTCACTGAGCTCCTTCATATGACACTGACTCCAGACGTCTCAGTTAAAAACAACACGAAATCTAAAACTGAGGCATTTGAATAAATAGTTGTGTTTAAATGATGAATTGATTATTATTGTGAACATGTGTGGATGTGGTTCTGTCTCTAGAAGGTTACAGCCTTTATATTATAGTTGTATTCAAATACTTTTAACAAGTAAATGAATAAATCATGAATTAAACAAACAGTAATGGTAACAGTCTTATTTCTCCATTTCTCATCTCGTCTCATCTTCCAGTGAATCCTCACCAGGGTCTGTCCCTGCTGCCACTACATCCTCCTCTTCCTTCCTCCTCCTCTTCCTTCCTCCTCCTCCTCCTTCCTCCTCTTCCTCTTCCTTCCTCCTCTTCCTCTTCCTTCCTCCTCTTCCTCTTCCTCCCTCCTCCTCCTCCTCCTCTTCCTCCTCCTCCCTCCTCCTCTTCCTTTCTCCTCCTCTTCCTCCTCCTCCCTCCTCCTCTTCCTTTCTCCTCCTCCTCCTCCTCCTCCCTCCTCCTCTTCCTTTCTCCTCCTCTTCCTTCCTTCTCCTCTTCCTCTCTCCTCCTCTTCCTTCCTCTTCCTCCTCCTTCCTCCTCCTCTTCCTCTCTCCTCCTCTTCCTTCCTCCTCCTCCTCCTCCCTCCTCCTCTTCCTTTCTCCTCCTCTTCCTCCTCCTCCCTCCTCCTCTTCCTTTCTCCTCCTCCTCCTCCTCCTCCCTCCTCCTCTTCCTTTCTCCTCCTCTTCCTTCCTTCTCCTCTTCCTCCCTTCTCCTCTTCCTCTCTCCTCCTCTTCCTTCCTCTTCCTCTTCCTTCCTCCTCCTCTTCCTTCCTCCTCCTCTTCCTTTCTACTTGTCTTCCTTCCTCCTCCTCTTCCTCTCTCCTCCTCTTCCGCTCTCCTGCTCTTCCTTCCTCTCTCCTCCTCTTCCTTCCTCTCTCCTCCTCTTCCTTCCTCCTCCTCTTCCTCCCTCCTCCTCTTCCTTCCTCCCTCCTCCTCTTCCTTCCTCCTCTTCCTCCCTCCTCCTCCTCCTCTTCCTCTCTCCTCCTCTTCCTCTCTCCTCCTCTTCCTTCCTCCTCCTCTTCCTCTTTGCCTCTCATGAATCTGACTCAGTGTCTATGTGTGAGCTTCATCTCTGGTCCTGTAGGAATAAAACAAACCGTCTTCTTCTTATTTCTTATTCCCATTATTCGCTCAGTGAATCTCACGTCTCCTATTGTTCAGGCTTTCATCAAAGCGTCCACTAAAAACAGGATTCTGTGTGATCTGTGGACGTCCATATTTATGAACGCGCCTCCGTTACACAACTTCCACTTCTGGAAACTTTCTCACCTCAGCTGAGACAAACCTCCTGAATCCATCTCCTCAGTCACCTGAACTCATCATGAGTCCCAGTACAGACCAGGTCCAGGTCCACCCCACCAGATGATCCTCCACCCACGGACACTGACATCATCTCACGGCCAAAAGAAAAGGATGAAGAAAACAATGTAAACGGTTCCTGACTTTTAACGCGCAGCAGTAAAGTAATTAAATAAAAATCTCTCTGGTTCACAGGTTTCTTTAAGAAGAAGAAGTAAAAGGCAACTAGTAAAAATAGATAAAAATAGATCTAAAACAATGTGCACTATTATCAGTGAACCTGTGCTCAGAGGCTCTATAATAACACTGAATATTACACAGCAGGAAATGATCACATGAAGAAACATGTATTAATATATGAGTAGAAATATGCGCCACATGTATGTGATGGAACATGTGATGTAATATGAACACGTGAACTATTCACTCTTCTATGATTTATCTTTGGCTCAATGTTTAACTCTAAACCACATGTTATAGAGACAGAGAGGACTAGAGAGGACTAGAGAGGACAGAAGACGTCCTGAGAGGACGCCAGCCGGCTGCTGTAACACCACGTCTCTCTGAGGCTGATTATTGTCCTCTGTGTCTTCAGCTTTTAATTGGTTGTGAGGACCAGTCTGTGTTTGAAATACTGATGTTGTGGGGACATGTTGTCGTCTCTGAGGGTGGACACGTCCACAACTCGTAGCTAAACAACACAAACTCCCCGTCAATAATAGATTATTAGGTTTAAAATGAGAAAGATCCAACAGTGTCATGAGCCAGCGAGCTGCGAGCTGATTGGCTGCTTCTAACGAGCTGGTCCTGACCCTGGTCTCTGTGGACCCTGGTCCTGACCCTGGTCTCTGGTCTCTGTGGTCCCTGGTCTCTGTGGACCCTGGTCTCTGGTCTCTGTGGACCCTGGTCTCTGGTCTCTGTGGACCCTGGTCCTGACCCTGGTCTCTGTGGACCCTGGTCCCATCTGTTAGTTGTGTTAACGCGGTGCTGTGTGTCGGTTGTGTGTTGGTTGTGATTGGTTGTGTGTTGGTTGTGTTTGGTTGTGTGTTGGTTGTTATTGGTTGTGTGTCGGTTGTGTGTTGGTTGCGTGTTGGTTGTGTGTCGGTTGTGTGTCGGTTGTTATTGGTTGTTATTGGTTGTGTGTTGGTTGTGTGTTGGTTGTGTGTTGGTTGTTATTGGTTGTGTGTTGGTTGTGATTGGTTGTGTGTTGGTTGTTGTTGGTTGTGTGTTGGTTGTTATTGGTTGTGTGTTGGTTGTTATTGGTTGCGTGTTGGTTGTTATTGGTTGCGTGTTGGTTGCGTGTTGGTTGCGTGTTGGTTGCGTGTTGGTTGCGTGTTGGTTGCGTGTTGGTTGCGTGTTGGTTGCGTGTTGGTTGTGTGTTAGTTGTTATTGGTTGTGTGCTGGTTGTGTGTTGGTTGTGTGCTGGTTGTGTGTTGGTTGTGTGTTGGTTGTGTGTTGGTTGTGTGTTGGTTGTGTGTTGGTTGTGTGCTGGTTGTGTGTTGGTTGTGTGCTGGTTGTGTGTTGGTTGTGTGTTGGTTGTGTGTTGGTTGTGTGTTGGTTGTGTGTTGGTTGTTATTGGTTGTGTGTTGGTTGTTATTGGTTGTGTGTTAGTTGTGTGTTGGTTGTGTGTTGGTTGTGTGTTGGTTGTGTGTTAGTTGTGTGCTGCTGTGGCTGACAGACTCTGATTCGTTTATTGATCAGCTGTCGTCTTCTGTCTGTCTGGTAACACACTGTCTGCCTGCAGAGGAACGACAACACTTCAAACTCCACCAACAGTTCACACCCACACCCACACACACCCACACACACCCACACACACCCACACACACCCACACACACCCACACACACACACACACACACACACACACACACACACGTGGTCCTGGTCTCTCGTGTTATTAACTCACTTTGAATGAAAGTTGTTTCCTGGAGAAAAACTGGAGAAACTGCAACATGTGGTCGGTTATTTTTAGTTCTTCTAAAAACACACATCATCTAAATGACAGATATCACACAGACACAATGAACTATAATAAATATATATAAATATCCATGTGTGAGGAGATTGAATCTGTGGAGGGAGCAGAGGGGCAGCAGTGAGACCAGTTATTAAAGATGAATGGAAGCCGAGCGTTGACTGACAGCAGCGTCCACGGTCCCAGGAGGCTCCACATGAATGTGATTATCCTGGATAAAGCTGCTTCCTCTCACAATAGACCTCGTTGTCTCCGAGGGGAAGACTCCACTTAATTAGTCTGGTTCTGCCTCCTCCTCCTCCTCCTCCTACAGGCGTCTAACAGGCAGCGATGGAGGAGGAGGGACCTGGAGCTTCGTCTCAGACCCTGGTTCCCTCTCCTCTCTCCTCCCCATCACTCATCAGGTCAGAGCTCCAGAGTTTTATTAGAGCGACCCTTCACAACACAACATGTCCGACTGCACAAAACCAGCAAAAACAGAAACAACCAAACCGAGAACGACTGAACGTTGAGACCAAAGAACAGTTCTTCTGAAGTGACGGCTCCAGCTGCTCATGGACCGACACACACCTGCACATATAACACGGTCGAGTTCACACAGAATTAACTCAGAGCAGAGAGGCTACGACCCAGCGTGGACCCGCGAACCTTGGATCACAGCTTCCTGATCAAAGCCTCCACTTCCCTTTGAACACATGGATGTGAACAGCTTTGTGTAATTTTCACCAGACACTCACACACACAATCTACAGCATATTTAAGGTTCCCTATCGATGCCAAGCTCCAGGCTCCTCCTTCGATCAAACACAGAGTAAAACCACAGGATGGGTGATAAAGGACACATGGCTTCCCACTGGGTTTCCACTGAGTCCAGCTGTGACGTGTGTTAATGTTCAGGAGATTCAGTGGAACGAAGACTAAATGAAGAGGAAAACGTCCAGGCCAGACTCAGACTGCTCCCATTGACTGTTTATACTGTGGACAAACCCAACGGGACGTCCCTCACTGGATCTGAACCTCCGAAGCCTGAAGAGGGCGGAGCCTAGCTTTACTCCACACTCAGATACTCCAGTCAGGGACATGGGCTGGTTGCGTTGGGGCGGAGCTAAAGGAGCCTGGACGTTGAGACCCGCCCACCCAGCTCTCCGCTACCTGTCACTCAAAGCTGGAACGCCTTTAATTATGCAGCATTTTAAACCTTGATAAAAACTAAACGAACGAGTTAGAAATAAAATCAGAACCATGCAGTCGTGATGAATGATGAAAGAAACTACTGAGACCAAAATCACAAAGGCTGTAAACATGTTTAATAATGCTGTGTTTAACCTGGAGCCTCGTGTGGCCACTCGATGAACTGCACTTCCGTCTGGTTGCTATGTGTCAATAGGACCTTTTTCCTGCTCGCCTACTTCATTTGATCCGGACCGAGGGAGGTGACACCAGAACCTCCCGTCACAGGGTTTAAACCCTGTCACAACAGAGACTTTGTTCCAGTCTGATTCAGAAAAAAAAACCTAAATATTCTTAAACTAGCAGCAGAAATCTGAGAGCTTGCTCCAGATCAGTCAGAGGGAAGAGTCTGGAAGCTTCACAGGGGTTGATGGGTGAACGGGAGCAGCAGAAGATAAGAACTCGTTCCTCCTCCTCAACCTCTTATCACCTGAGGAGCAGGCGGCGATTCCTCTGCAGCCACGTCCACGGCAGAAATGAGGCCTCGTCTGACACTTGGCAGCAGGAATCTAATCTGAGCGGAGGAAAGAGGTGCCCTCGCCGCGAACTCTTCTCTGCAGCCGACACAAACAGCGATGAAGAGATGCTCGAGGACGGCAGGAGGCTTTGACCGCCTCTCATCGCTTCATGTTTGCATTTGTTTTCTCTGTGCAGATGCATCAGGCCTTAATAAATACGCTACACTCACACATGACATTCTGTTATTATGCAAACTCTGCTCTCAGAGCAGCTCCCAGACACGCAGCAGAGATAAATCAAAGGTCACGGCTTAACTTAGAAAATAAGACAGGATGGAAACATCCATACTTCAGCTGCTGATGTAATTTGCTGACGCTCTGAGCCTTCAGTGTTACTTTGTCTAAATTCATTACCAGAATATAAAGCAGTTAAATGTGCACTGTTTAATAAACAATGAAAGCACAGGCTTTATGACCTGGACTACAGCGAGGCAGTGAAACCAAGACGAGGCTGCCTCTGCTTCCTGAATACGAATGTATGTTTACTATCCTCCACTGGAAAGGAGGAGGCACAAGGAAATTAATTAAAAAGATAAAGCTGAAGCTCTTCATGGCTTCAGGAAAAACATGTTCTGTTGTTATTTTTAATAAACTTTAGTGTGAATTTGTGTGTTTCAAAGTGTCCAGAGTCACCCAGCGCCGTAAACAGAACAACACTTATTCCTGTTAACTTTCAGCTGAGACGGGTCGGACAAAAGCAAACGGAGAAAAACAAACTGAAATAAAAACAGCTGGAAGCCGTGGAAGCTTTAGAAAACCAGGGCGAGTCCAGACAAGTCCAGCAGAGCAAAGCTGGGTGCACTGTCCTCTACCAGGAACTCTGAGAAGGTCCAAACTTCACAAAACATCAGGAATTATGGATTTACTGAAAGTCTGCCCAGCGCCATCATCAAACCACTGGTCTGATCGAACATGGTTCACAGCGCAGAGAGCTGCTGCAGCAAGACAAGAACGACCCCAGTAGAGTTAGCTTCAGAGAGCTAACCACAGCTAACCAGAGCTAACCAGAGCTAACCAGAGCTAACCAGAGCTAACCAGAGATAACCACAGCTAACCAGAGATAACCACAGCTAACCAGAGCTAACCACAGCTAAACAGAGCTAACCAGAGATAACCACAGCTAACCAGAGCTAAACAGAGCTAAACAGAGATAACCAGTAAGGTCGTGTGCTCATTACTGACATGTTCGTCTTGATTTCCCCAGTTTATCTAAAATATGGTATTAATCAGTGTTAATTCAGTTAACAAAGATGATGAAACATATTATAATAACAATTATATTATATCACCAATTTTTAGCTATTTTAATTCCTTTTCCACACTGTTTATCCAGAATGTCTCTCTACATTTATTTTCCTCGATATAATATTTTTCAGACGGCTGTTATTTTTTGTATATTTTGTATTTTCTTTCCAATTTGATTGTGCTTTCTTGTATATATTGTATATGTCTAACTCTGTGCTACTGTGAAGTCATATACCGTGCGTGGGATAAGACGTTGATGATAAAAACGAGGAATGAGGAAATGCTAAGGAAACAAGACTAGAATGCTATTAAATGTCATCAGATGTTATCTGAATAACGCATCCTGATTGGATGAGGACCATTAGTTAGCATTAGCTACCAGAACTAGCTAGCTGCTACAGATGAGCAGGAAGAATATGACACTTGAAAAGCACTGACTGTAACTTCACTGTGAATAATATAAAAGTCTGAAAACAATAGTAGCATTTTTGAAACGTCTGCCACACGTCCTCGTCTGTGAAGTCTTTTCTCAAACTAAAGATGAGCTGGAAACTTCCACTAATGATACGACTTCAAGGCTGTTTGTTGAATAGGAGAATGAGGAAGTTTATTAATATGCAAACCAGACTTTCTGTGTCAGAGCTGCTTAGGAATACAAATTACACAAGCGTGTCGGCTGTGTTTCCTAAAGCAGTAAAAATGAGAATGTAATGATGTTTTTCTTGTCGTCCTGGAATTCATTAAAGCATCAATGCCTACAGTCATAATCACCTAGAAACTAAACTGAGCAGCTGAGAGACGAGTCAGACCTGATGAAGGTTCACCTGGACCCCCCCCCTCCCCCTGCACAGCTCCTGTGGGAGGGTTTAAATCATTTCACAGCATCCTGACCCCGGCTCGCCTCAGTTTCACTTTCTCCCTGAACACTTCTCCAAAGCGGCGCAGACACTGTCAGACTGAACAGTCCTGCAACCAATTACATGAAGTATGTGACATTTGGTGATTGAATGAATAGGAAGATGACGACACTCCAACAACAGAAGAACATGAGAGGAAGTCGTGAACTTTGCCATGAAGCTGCGTGTCGTCAGGACCAGGTCTTTAATCCCGTCCACTCATCATCTCCTCCCTGTGAGACGAGGCCACAAACACTGTTCCACTATACTGCTGTTTGTGTATTTGTTGTCCTGTCTGTAGCAGATTACTGGTTAAAACTAGAAACAATACTGTCATAGTACGAAGGCCAGTGCCACGTTGTGCTATTTGCGCTGCTGACGGTATTTTGGGAATAGAGCTACAGACTTGTGAGCTACAGGCAGTAAAGTTGAGGAGTTATTATCTACTGTTGAGCTCCAGCATCCTACATATCATCAGACTGTGTGTGTGCTTCTCTGCTGCATCCTGATTATTATTCTGTCCAAGGTTTGACCCACCGCTGCTCTTCCTCTAAACCTGCCAGGCTCTGCAGACGACCTACAGGACGAGGACGACCTGGAGGATGTTCAGAGCAGCAACTAAACGCTCTGCAGTGTGTTTTCCTGCAGATTTCACAATCACGGTTAAATCAAAGCAGCCGTCCATCCGCCCAGACAGCCTCCCCACAAGCCCACTCATTGTAAATGGTAGATTAACAGCTAATTCTCCAGGTTTCGTAGCTGTGAGTCCAAACCTAAAACAGCCTTGTTGCACTTCACTGCTTTAATAAGTTTTCAGACTCCACTGCGACTGCATGCAGGCACAATAACCACCCAAATATCTGCTGCTTCCCTTGAAACTGATTACCTGGAGGAGTGTGAAGAGCAGAATGGAAATGTTCACATGTATCATCATTTCCCACTGCAGGAATCTGCACCAATAGATACAGAGTAGACCTGACAAACAAATAACAGTGAACAGAGCCAGAGGCAAACATACACTCTCAGTGCTATGATATCCAGTTCTATCGGGTTAGAGCAGGAATCAGATAATGACTTCTATCAAACAGCCCTCCAGAGCCAAATAAAACCTCCTCGTCTTCCTCCACAAGCAGCTCGCAGTCTGCATGGACTGAGTCTGTGAGCGAATCCACGGCAGCGTAGGTGGGAGGATTTGTAGCAGAAGAAAATGTAGTAGGTTTGGATCACTGTGTATATATATCTGCTGTATAGATGCAGTGTATATGTGTGTGTGTCCTGACAGCCTTCATGATCCGATGGCCTGAAACGTCACTGCTGCTGCTCATAAATCGTCTCCTCAGGAGGACGGACAAGGACAGGACGGACTCTGTGTGAGCACACACTGGTTTTTACTAACGCTGTGGGGCCATGTCGTCTTTTCTGAGGGTTGATACTGTTCATACTTGGTTTTTATTATGTCCATGGAAGGGCCAATGGAAGTTTAGGGTTAGGACTAGGACCAGGGTTAGGACCAGGGTTAGGACCAGGGTTAGGACTAGGACTAGGGTTAGGACTAGGGTTAGGGACCAGGGTTAGGACTAGGACTAGGGTTAGGGAGGTTTTGCAATCTTCCGAGGTTTCTACATTTCTGCATAAAATAACTCAAAACATCAGAGGATCTTTACACAACTCTGAATGTAGATAAAAAGAATCCAATCAAACAGAAAAGAGAAAGAAAATAGAAATAAACACCTATGTTCTAGACACTGAACAGATCTGTCAGACTTCTCGGATGTTTCCTGATGATTTTTAGAAGCAAAAGCTGCATGAATTGATTCATTCTTCCTACAGCACAAATGTCTTTACCCAGAGAGTCAAACACGATTCTTCCTGAAGATGATTCCAGGTCAGAAATACAGTCTGATCGTAGCCTGGTTAGGGTTAGGTTAACTTTTATCCTGGAGGCCAGACCAACGTCCACATGCACAAACACTAATGAAACAGATAATAGACGAGAACTCGTCAAACAACGTCCTCCAATGAAAACCTGACTTTTCTTGGTTCCCCACCAACAAAAATAGAAGTTATGGTTTAAGTTTGCATTGAAACATTCAGCTGACGACAGATAAACTTTATGTAAATTTAAGGTCCATTTCTGAACCAGCATCACAGTTAAATGATCTCTGCAGTTATTTCAGATGCTATGCATCAGTTCCAAAGTGTCCTCCAGCAAACTGCAGCTCTTCATAAACACCTTCCAGAGCTGCTTCCAAACATGACCACCAGGAATCACAGTGAATTACATCTGAAGGAAGAATAAAAAGGGAAATGAGGAGACAGACATTTTCAGCCAGTCACAGAGAAGGACTCAGGTCTCCTGAGTTCTGACTTCCAGACGTGATGCTGGAAAACTCAAAGTACTTGTAATTTGCCAGAGTTTATGCCTCCTCAGTTCACACGAAGCTGTTTCACCGTCCAGTGCCTCTAACATGGCCTGTGGTTTGTGTCTAGTAGCATATTTATGGAAGGTAAGTGCCCATCTTCCTGCTCCATTACCCTCATGCAGCCTTTATTCTGCTCAGGTGGCCCGGGCCTGAACCAGGTCTGATCCGGGTCCGTCCAGACTCAGACTCGGTTTAGAGACCACGTTTATGTGGCTCACGCGCTCGACTTAAAGTCAGACCAGTCTGATAAAGTTTGTGGAGCCTCAGACGTCCTGGGGGCAGAGTTTTCAGTTTTTTTATTTATGCGTTTAATTATTCTCAGATGATTTCAGAATGGATTCATTGGTAATTCACTGTAAAAGAGTGTGAAGAAAAGTCTGTTTGTATTTCAGGACAGTTGTATTTCCCGCTGTCTGAAGCAAATAAAGACTTTTCTGAGTCTCGCTGCCTAAAGAGTGAACCTCCATTAAGGCCCACGAGGATTTAGCTGAATTATCGTCCGTGAGTCTGAACAAGCCGTGGGAACGGCTCCTCGTCCATTCATCCCCAGACTCAGACCAAGAGGACGAACCTTTAGCAGCTACCGCTACAGACGTAGCGCCTCTTAAAATGGACGGACTAGGACGTTTAACCTTCACTGGAAGGAAATCATTTCCCACACAGTGGATCTGATTTTATCTCCACTGACGTAAACTGGCTGAGAGGACGACAACAACACAACAACTGAGTCCAGCTCACAACTAGACCAAGGAGATACTAGAAGGAGGGAGGGAAGGAAGGAAGGAAGGATGAAAGGAAGGAAGGAGGGAAGGAAGGACAGAAGGAAGGAAGCTCTTCTCCTCCCTTCTTATCTTTTAGTCTTTTATCGTCCTGTGTTGTGGACAGTGACTGAGTGATTGTGGAGATCAACATGTGTCCAGGTATCGTCCCACATGGTTAAATACTAGTAAGTACTACTGATAATACTACTATAAGTATCAGTAAGTACTACTGATAATACTACTAACTGTAAGTACTACTGATAATACTACTATAACTATAAGTACTACTGATAATACTACTATAACTGTAATAGCTGGTATCGTGTAGACGTCAGAGGAATGAGAGGACGTCTCTAGTTTCATGAGTTGTGTTCCAGTCTGGACTGGACCAGGACTCTGCTTGATCCGTCTTTACATGGTCTGACTGACTGTGACCTGGTCCAGAGGAGCAGGAGGAGCAGGAGGAGGAGGAGGAGGAACTGGTCTGTCAGTCTGAAATATTCCTCCATGAGTCTGTGTCTGTCAGAGCAGATGTGGACGTGTTGATCTGGAAAAACAAGACGCTCTCAGTGGAGGAAAAACCTTCCACATGCTTTTAAAGCATCAACACACCACAGCGCTCATTAAGGATTCAGGAGACAAGACCCCCCCCCCCCCTCCTCTCGCCTCAGCTCTCATCCAATCACACTTAGACGTGATGATGTCGGCCATTAGCATCGACTAGCTCTGCTGACGTTAGCATGAAGACCCCAGAGCTCAGCTTCTTCCCCAGAGACACTCATTATCTGGGGGGACAAAGGGGAGGAGACACAGGGACAAAGAGGAGGAGACACCAGGTCATGTGATGTCCATCAGTGAGGACACTGTGAGGACATGTGTTTTGCTGTTTGCTTTGTTTTTGTCAGAATTTAAATGTCTAATATTTAAATAATTAATGTTGATGTCTCTTATAAAAATGTCTCAGGTCATTTTTTCCTGATATTTATTAAAAATCATTCTCATCCATTATCTAAAGACGGTGTCGATATTTAAACCTAATAGTGATTAGATGTTTGGTTTTAAATACATTCCTCATAAAACTGTTGATAAAATCACTGGTTGTTCACACACATGATGCAGCGAATGACACGAGCATGTAGAGGACGTAGCTCTGTTCATCATGTTCATCATCAGACACAGGAGAACCAGAAGCTGAGGAGGACGGACAACAACCAGGGACCGTCCGGCTCCTCTGTCCCAGCGGTGGATGGGACAGAGGACAAGTCTGAGGACTGGGTTTAAAGAGCAGATACTGTTTTCAATCTCCTCCGTCCTCCGTCTCCTTCATCCTCCAAAAACATGAAAGACGAGTAGACGCCACAAACCTCTGGAGTCTAAACCACTACCGAACACAGACCAGGATCAGACCAGGATCAGACCAGGACCAGGACCAGGATCAGACCAGGATCAGACAGGATCAGACCAGGATCAGGATCAGACCAGGATCAGACCAGGATCAGACCAGGATCAGGATCAGGATCAGGATCAGACCAGGATCAGACCAGGATCAGGATCAGGATCAGACCAGGATCAGGATCAGGATCAGGATCAGACCAGGATCAGGATCAGGATCAGGATCAGACCAGGATCAGGATCAGGATCAGGATCAGACCAGGATCAGGATCAGGATCAGACCAGGATCAGGATCAGGATCAGGATCAGGATCAGACCAGGATCAGACCAGGATCAGGATCAGACCAGGATCAGACCAGGATCAGGATCAGGATCAGACCAGGATCAGGATCAGGATCAGGATCAGACCAGGATCAGACCAGGATCAGGATCAGGATCAGGATCAGGATCAGACCAGGATCAGGATCAGGATCAGACCAGGATCAGGATCAGGATCAGACCAGGATCAGACCAGGATCAGACCAGGATCAGGATCAGACCAGGATCAGACCAGGATCAGACCAGGATCAGGATCAGGATCAGACCAGGATCAGGATCAGGATCAGGATCAGACCAGGATCAGGATCAGGATCAGACCAGGATCAGGATCAGGATCAGACCAGGATCAGACCAGGATCAGACCAGGATCATGAAACTGAAACCAGCTAAAGACTCTGAATAAATGATGAAGATCAAATCACACGTTCAACTACGTTCATTCATTAACGACAGAAAACAGTAAAGTGTAAATTCTGTAAAGTGACTGAGTTAAAACATTTAATCAGCAGACCCCCCCCCCCCCCTCCTCCCATCACCACGGTAACGGGCTAAACAGTGAGGAGGTGTGGGTCAAGTATCACTCGTCTTCTATTTATCACCCACTCAGATTTTATGACCTCATGATGGGAAACCATCAACACCCTGACTGTGTGTGTGTGTGTGTGTGTGTGTGTGTGTGTGTGTGTGTGTGTGTGTGTTAGCGATGCTACGGGGACATTAGCTCAGCAGCCACTTCATTAGGTACACCACTGACAATGACATAACAGGCCTGTACGACATAAACTAAATAAAGCATCCAGCTGATTCCTGGTTGTTGTAGAGACGAGATGAATTTCCCTTTCTTCTTCTTCTGCTTCTGCTTCTTCTTCTTCTTCTGCTTCTTCTGCTTCTGCTTCTTCTGGTGTTTTTGTGTGTTTTGTCTCTAAGTGTCATTTCCTTTTTCCAAATTCATTCCTGTGTTTCTTTGTTGGTCACAGTCACTTGTTCAGCCTCAGATCAGAGTTCAGGTGTTTGAAGCAGAATCGTGCTGAGGTCCTGAGGTTTCCTGGTCTTTGATCCGTGAACACCAACCAACCAACGTTAAATACTAACAAGGTTTTATTGATCAGCGCCTGAACCACAGCCAGATATCAGCTCCTTCAGGTAGAGAGTGGGGAGGAGTTGAGGTGGTCCAGGTTTCCAGGTACCTGGTCTGGGAACTGATCAGGAGGTTGAGGAGGAGGAAGCAGGAAGCAGGAAGCAGGAAGCAGGAAGCCCTGTTTATCCTGTCAGGTGGCTGTAAACGGATGGAAGGATGAAGCTGCTTTCGTTGCTTTGACCAGCTGATGTTTAGGTTTAGGTTGTTGCTCTCGTCCTGAAGGTCGTCCTCTCTCCGTCCTCTCTCCGTCCTCCTCGTATGATTCACCTGGAAGAACAATGTCCCATTCACCGGCCTGACTGCTGCTCAACTCCTCCACATGATTACGCTGCATAATGTTCCCGACTTCAAAGGCTTTTTGTGAAGAGCTCTGGAGATTCAAATAAGGACGACCCCCCCGCCCCCCCGCCCCCCAGCCTTTAATCATAGCTTTGCGCCTCACGCTGTTTCCCTATGATTCTAAATGGAAATGAAAGCTGTTGAGTCGAGGCGGTGGCCGGTCAGCCCACCGATCAGAGGCTGGAGCTTTAAACGCTCAGAGAGACAAAAAGATTCTGAAGACGTCTCCAGACGATGGAAACGCTCGTTTATATCTGAGTGAAGATGATCTACATGTGTTGTTATGTAAGGGTCCGTGCTGTGATATGTGACATGAAGATGCTTTGTTCCCACGCATGGAAATGAGCTCCAACACACCAACAGGCTGAGGAGCTCAGAGTGGGTGTACAAGTGTGTGTGTGCATCTGAAGATTTAAAAATCTGATATTATTAGTCGCAGCTCACTCCTCCACAAACTCAACAACCAGCGCTGAATTCTGTCAATGACAACGTTCAGTAATCAGCAGCTTTTTATAGATAATCACATATGTGACTGATCCAAGACCTTCATCACTGCAGTGAATAATCACATCAAACCTTTCATGAGGCAGCAACACATAGGTAGAAAAAAGGTTGAATTGTGTGAACGTTGCCTCCTGTAGTGAATCAGTAGCATTTTGGAGCCAGATTCACTTTAAGAGGTAAAAACCCAACGTGGAGGAAAACTTTGGTTCTTTGGTTTGATCCACATGGAGACTGGACCTGGTTCTGTTTCACTGGAACCTTTGGAGAACATGTGAGCTCTGTGGTGTTTCTAGAAACTCTGGGTCCAGGTCTGGTCCAGGTCTGGTCCAGAGGTCTCTGATCTAGAAGACATTTTAGTTAATCACTAATTAATTAATTATAATATTATAATAATTATTATATCATAATTATTATAATTATTTTTACTGAAGTTTGACCCACAGAGACCGGGGCCCACAGAGACCAGGGCCCACAGAGACCTTAGTTCACTACAAAACTATCAAATAATGTACTGAAGTGACCACAGAGACCAGGGACCACAGAGACCAGGGACCACAGAGACCAGGGTCCACAGAGACCAGGGTCAGGAACATGGACCTGATGGTTGTGGAGAAAGTCCTGGTTTATCTTTTTAGGACTCACTTCCATGAGCCCTAGAGGCTTTAGGGGTGAAATGAACGGTGCTCATGGTTCTGGAGGGACTTAAACCTGGTTTATAATCCACCAGGTTGAGTTTCTAGTCTAGTCAGCGACTGGTTCTGGGGTTGGAGCTGATAAATGCTGAAGAGAATAAAGAGAAGACGACTGAGAGACGGCTGTAGAGAGATCCAGATGATCAGGACACAAATAATAATAACTCTACAGAGCTGCACAGTGGCCTCTGTGAACTTCAGTCCAGATCCTAACATCCAAACGATGAGGACGATGGGAAAGCTCTCTGTCTCAATATTTCAGGACGGTTAAAGAGCGTCTACTCTGACCCAGTCACCTCTGAAATTATGGAAATAATCTCAAAATGTGGAGAAGATTTGGAAGGAGGTGATGCATGAAATGAAAGAGACGGACGAGAGGCAGAGGAAAGGAAAGAAGAAGAAGAAGAAGATGGGGTGGAGGTTAAAACAGCATCTGCAGAGTTTAAGAGGTCGTTCTAATGCAGCCAAAACTAAATTAACGGGTGAAATAAAGACACGTTTCCAGCGAACAGATAATTAAAGCTGTGAGGCCATAAATGAGCAGAATAAGAAAGAGGACAGCAGCTCAGGTCACCTCTGACTCCAGGAATATCATTCTCCCATTAACCAAAAAGATCTTTCCACAACTTCTCAACTATTAATTGTCTTTACTTTATAATTAGTCCCCGGCTCTTAATTCATCTGGACGTGAGCTGATTAAATGTCAGTTCACATCAAGTAAAAACAGCAGATTTCAGTTTAAATTTTGACAGTCAGGCTTCTTTGATGAATATTAACGTCACCGACACAAATCCACAAATTAAAGCTTAAAAGATGATTATTCCTTCAATCAATACGTCTATCGATTATGTTCTGAGGAGTCCATTCATCCTGTGGTCGACCACTGAATGATAAAGTTAAATGATAGGATTTAATGAAAGTTCAGGTTTATTCAGTGAACTCAGGAAAGATGTTTATGTGATTTATTGACGTGTTAAAGGTCGATAACATCCACGTTACTGGAACTTCTGGTTTAGTTTTAGAGTTTATATGAGCTAACAGGCTAGCTGTTAGCATCACCTTTATCGCTGTGCAGATGTTTGTCCAGCTGTAATGTTCTGGATGATGCTTCATGATAAAACCCTCTTCGCTTGTAGAACTGAATTTGTCCGTCAGAATAAAACATTTTGCACCTTTTTCATTATCATGTGACATTTCATGGAACTCCAGGTTAATTTGAGGAGGATCATTATTAAATAAATGCAGTAATAACCTGAAACGACTCCTTTATTCCCAAAACTAATAGTTAAGAACATGTGGAGCAGCTGCTGGAGCTGGACGTCCAAACACATCCAGCCTCCACCAAGAGGCCGGTCCCTGCTCCACTGCCATCTAATTATTTTTCTAATAGTTTTGTTTTATCGCAGCTGTCTGGTAAAAGGTTAGCCCTTAATAAATAAATGATTAATGGATTCTCTCTGGGTTTATACACAGGGCCGACTCGCCATCCATCACAGCTCTGCAGATGGAGAAAACAGAAAAGCCAGTTTCTTTCAAATACGTCTGAGTGAAGCGACACGGCGGCCGAGCAAAGTGTTCTTCAGTCTCAGAGGTAAAGAGAGAACAGAGAGACGGAGAAAAGAGGAGAATCTTCCTCTGCTTCTGAGGGCTCTCGGCTGTAATTGGGTTTTTCTGCAGTAATCCAGCTCTGATGGCTACTTATCCTTCACGGAACAAGCAGCAGCCATCTTGGTAATGAGAGGCCATGGCGCTGACTCCGACACCTAATGGTGTTGCCTCATGAAGCGGGTAGTTTTAATGACAGCGGGAAGTCCTCACCTCCAGCTCTGAATATCACCTTTTTGTTTCTCTTTTTCTGAAGCAGGAAGACGCCCGCGAGATTAACGAGTTTAACAAAATTAGCTTTAACAAACTACGGTCGTCCTCCAGCAGAACAAAGACAAGAACAGCCCTCAGACTTTCTCCGGAGCCATTCAGCACAAAGATTGCTGCCACTTTGTAAATGGTGGAGAGATGGAGGTGTTTCTGGAGAATGGAAAAGAACGAGTCACTGTAATTTCGCCCCTATTCCTCCGTGGTTTATTCATGAAACTCTTTCCTGGGAAAAGACAGTTTTTAAGGCGCCAAAAAGCAATAACTGTTCACCCCAGTCTTCAGGGAAGCATCTTTAAAACCACTATGGAGGCTTCAGTCTCCACTCAAAGGTATAAGTTACAACTCTACAATCTTTACAAGTTTATTCTTCCTCTGTCTGAACCAGGATCTAACACACAAAGAAGAGAAAGTGATGAAGACTATATCCAGGTTTCAAGAAGAGCAACAGTTCTGATCAGGGACGTCCTGATCGGTATCAGGAGCATTTTTAAAATGATCATCAAAGCATCTTCCTCCTCTTTGTTGGCTGGTTTCAAAGCCGCTGAAAGACCAAAGAAGAAGAACCAGAGCCCAGTCTCTAAACGCAGTGATGGAGGGTTTAGTCTGTGACCGGTGTAACATGCATGTGTGGTGGTAGGAGAAGGTAGGAGATGGTCTAACCAGAATCCCAAGAAGAGAAACATTTCCTGGAGACTGATCTTCCAGAGAGAGTTATGGAGTTTATGGCAGAACATTTGTGGAGCAGAGAACACGAGGTACCAGCTCCTCTCTCACATTAACTCTGACTGGAAGGTTGACTGGACTAAAAAGACTTTAGAAGCTACAGGAACATTTAACACCAGATGAGAACATCTCTAGTTCTTACTATTTTGAGGAAAGATCATTTAACCTGTGAGTATATAACCGGTTAAGAAACAAAGACTGGCAGCCGGTGATTGACAGGGAGAAAACAGTGCGATTAAACCCTGGATGGGGATTGAGAGGCGTTGGACCGAAGCACCGAGGGAATAAAGTGGAAAGCACTCACACAGATTAGTGTTCTCATGGAGGATGATTGATAAAAGAACTGATGAACCCTGAACATTTAATCCCTCTCACACACAAACATGAAAACACTGACTGATAATCCACTTCTCCTCGCGCCGTGTTCCCACAATCTGGACCACATGAACTTTACATTCCTTTCTATTTCAAGGATTAAATCTGTGACATTTGAGTTTACTTTTGCCTCCAAACGAAGCTGCATCCTGCAGGCTGCTGGTGTGAAGCAGTAATGATGCTGACACGGCAGCTCTCCGGACACATGCTGCTCTCCTCCGGTTAGAAACACTCTGGTGACATTCTGAGCCGGAGTCCGGCTGCGAGCGAAAGGCCGTCGCCAGCTGTGAGGAGTGCGTGAGGTGGCGGCGGAGGTAAACCGCGGTAATGACGCTTCACAGACGAACTCAAGAGGCTCTGAGACGGTTCAACTACTTCATTACATGGTGAGTGCAGACGAAAGTGTTGTTTCTCCAAACACATAAAAGAAACTCCTTAAAATTCATCAGCAGAGATTAAGAAGAACATTTTACAGTGTTCAAGAACCCACGATGTGCTGGGCCAATAAGATCACGTGGGCGGGGCTTAATGTGGTGATGGACAGAGGAGGAACAGCAAGGTCTCTGGTCTCTGACTGTTCTCTTTATTTCTTAATTTAGTTTTTATTTCACCTTTGTTAAACCAGATAAAGGACACACTGAGATAAAGAGGGCAAATAAAAACAACCAGGAAATAAACATTAAAACGCAAACTTCACAGATAAAATGCAGGAGTGACGACTTGAGCAGCTGTTACTGTTTATTAAAAGGTCCAGGAGTTTTCATCAGAGATGATAATAAAAATGTGCTGGTAAATCATGCAGATTGTTTTAAAGGCCTTTTAAAACAACAGTAACAAATGTGTTATCTTTGGATTTTTGATTTTTCCATCTCAGGGTGAGCGTTGGTCCTCATGAAAAACAACCGAACGGGAGACGAAACGATGACGGGTGCTTGCGTCCATCTTGGTTATGAGTAAAACTGAGTCATAAACTTTAATGAGTGAGTGGATTCTGATGATATGAGGTGAGTAGTGATGAATGAAGACGTCTTCTACAGCAGTAGCTGGTTTCCGCATCAAAGCGCTGCTGCGTCTGAAGGACGTCGTCTTTACAGGAGACAGTGTAGTCGTGACGCTCTGTGCACGGCCTCGTTTTAACCGGTGCATGTTTGTTGAGGGGATTTTGGGGAAGCCGCCATCTCCTGATTTGAGGCGGGATTAATATGAGGGGGTAGAGGCACTTAAAGGGATGGTCTGCAGAAATTAATCTGGCAGGGAGTGCAGGCTTTGTCAGAGGTGATGTCTTCACCTTGGATGGAGGTGCATTATCTGGATGAGAGGGAAGGAGCGGCCGACAAGACTGATTAGAGCCGGACGTCTCCGCTCTGGACGTCCTCTCTGTTCTCATTTCATGTCCAGAATGAAAAGGTTCAGCAACGACTTCATCACCAACAGAAAACAATCCCTTAAAAGGTTAAATCTGAAGCCATATTTTAGTTTTATTCGTTTAACCGTTAATGAATCAGACCGGCCCTTCGTCTCCACTCACTGTGAACAACCACTTCATTAACGAGTGTGTTGCAATAAAAACACGCCCCCTGTCCACTTCATTAGGTCCCCCGGTGAAGTGGTTCTAATCTAAATAACGTCCAGTTCATTAGGTCCACCGGTGAACCAGAGGAACCAGAGTCAGAAAGGTGGAGACTCACCTGGAGGATGACTGAGGAGGACTTCCTGTTATTTAGCCCAGTACAGTGATTCAACAAAATATTAGGGACCAGTTACCACTTCACTCAGTTACTACAAACTAAATGTGAACACCAGAACCTTCATGGAGACTGGATGCAGAGTGTACCTAATGAAGTGGCAGGGAATAATGGAACCAGGTTAATGTGAATACACAAGCAGAGAGGGTCCAGGCTCCTTCCTGGAGTTATTTATGTTTTTAGAGAGATGATTTAAGGTAATAAACATTTAAACGTTCTCACGTAGAGGAAACACATACTCAGCAGTTTGATAGTCAAAGGTAAAAATCTCAGGACTCAGTAATTAGCTCATATTTGCCGTTTAACATTTTTGGTGAGAAGAGCTGGAAATGTCATTTCCTCCGGCCCAGATGTCCGACATTGTTTAAACTCGAGCAATTATCTTTTACTGCTTTCAGGAGAGAAGACATTAGCAAATGGAGGCAGAGCGTTCACTCTGTGTAATGAAAAAATAGTGGCACTTATAATGTTTAGCATAATGGACGACCATAACCGGCAGCACGCATAAATTATTCCACACGCTAAAATGAGCCAAGCACTTAACCTGGACCGGACCGGACTGGTTCCAGACCAGACTGGTTCCAGACCAGGCCAGACCGGACCAGGCTGGTTCCAGACCGGACCAGACCAGACCGGACCAGACCAGACTGTTTCCAGACCAGACCGGACCAGACCAGACTGTTTCCAGACCAGACCAGACCAGACCAGACCGGACCAGACCGGACCAGACCGGACCAGACTGGTTCCAGACCAGACCAGACCAGACCAGACCGGACCGGAACAGACTGGTTCCAGACCAGACCAGACCAGACCGGACCAGACTGGTTCCAGACCAGACCAGACTGGTTCCAGACCAGACCAGACCAGACCGGACCGGACCGGAACAGACTGGTTCCAGGCCAGACCAGACCAGACTGGACCAGACTGTTTCCAGACCAGACAGTTTCCAGACCAGACTGGTTCCAGGCCGGACCAGACCAGACCAGGCCAGACCAGACCAGACCAGGCCAGACCAGACCAGACTGGTGTGAGGACAGGTTCCTGGATGCCAGTGGTCTCCTGGGGAGCGGACAGACATGGGGCGGGTGATTATTTCAGAAGCTCATTATTATTTCATGTGTCTAATTAAGGGAAGTGATTAGACGGGATCAATGCTAATGTTAGCGCCAGGTGTCCTGATCGATCCAGTTCTGTATCGACTCCTGATCCGGCGCCAGCGTGGACACAGACCAGAGCACAGCTTCTATAATGACGTATAATGATGTCAAATATGAGCAGTAACTACATGGTGGTAATTAAACATGTTGACGTAGGTGGATGCATGTTCACAGAACACATTCATGGAAGGGGTCAAGCTAGTTCTGATTAGACATCAGTGTTACCGTAGCTCGCATGTTTTAATGAAACATATTCGGTATCAGAGCCACGTGAGAGGCCGTTAAAACGAGGACAGGACCAGACTCACACTCCTCTCCTCTATCCCCATCTCTTCATTTAATAATTCTTCTTTCTGGTCCTACTCACTGCTTCCCTCCATCCTTTATCTGTTTGACCACTCTCTCTCTTTCATGCTCCGTCCGTTCATCCATCTAGTAAAGCAGTGGTCAGAAACCGTGGCTCATAAAAACCGACGCCCTGAAGCTTTAACTTCTCTGAGGGAGGGACACACCTGTAGCTCCTCTAGGTACCTGTTCATTAATAACTACATGCTAATTCATCACAGAAGGATCATTTTCAGATATGAATGAAGTGAATTTAATGTTAATTGTAAACAGAAATCTTTCATGTGTCTATTTATCAAACACCTACGTGTGAATTATCCCAAACGTTTCGTCTTTCCTTCTGTTTTCTGTCTTGACTTCTTTTTTTAAGTCAAAGGCTTAGTGTTGTTTTTGGGAGCCCTCTGCTTATCCACTTATCGTGCTTCAGCGTGTGTTAAGATAAATGAAACTAAAGGTATGAATGAGCTCAGAGCCGAGGCGTGTGGTGGAGCTTTAAGGTGCCGTGACCTGACTCCACCTCAGTGCTTCAAGCCTCGGTAGAAACTAAATCAAACATGGCCGACGTGTAAATAAGAGCGTGCCAGCTGGTTCCCTCTGCCCCGGGAGCCTCGTAGCCACAACAACCCCCCCACTGTCCTGTGATTGGTCGTATATCGGTCCATCTGTCAAACGGAGCAGCCACACCAGCGCCACGTCAGACGGATAAATGTGGATTTATGTCACCGCGGGCCTGCACTCGTCACCCGGCTGTTTGTGAGCCGCGGTCGTCCTGGTGGAGTCACGGATCAGCCGCCGCTCTGCACTTAGTTCAGAGGGTTTATGCAGCCGGACAGCGGCGATGCTCTGTCGCAGAGACTCAAAGAAAATACTGCAGCAACGTGACAGCCTCCAAAAATATCAGCAGAAAAACAGGCACAATATCCCAGAGCTGGACGTGTCCCAGCGTCTCCTCCCAGGACGTCTCAGGACTTTCTGAGCTGGACTCACGTCAACACGTTATGTACTGCATCACACTGACAAACATCTAGGGACGCACATCTAACGGGCCACTAGGAAAACGAAACAAAACCCAACATCAAACCCACTCAGGGTTCAAGGAGACACGAGTCTGAACCTTAGGGTTCAAAGGTGAGAGGGAGGTCAAAGGTCATCAGACAGACAGACTGTAGGTAAAGGTGACTAGACGTCCGGACATGAGGCCAAAGAACAAAGCACACAACTAAAATCAGAATTCATGTTGTTCCTACACATGGAAAAGCTCCCAGAGCAGATGACACAGAGGCAGAGAACTAGAGCTTCTTACTAGAGCGTCAACAACGTTTCCACAGATCAGACTGAGGAGCAGCAGGAACAAGGAGAAGGTTCCTTTAGAAACATCCCTCCATCCAGAGACACGGGCCTGGAAAGAACCCGGTCACTTCTTCTTCCACCTCCGAGGCGCCGTACGACTTCCTGTCTCCCTGATGTGACCAGTGTTACAAGCCTCCACCTTTTCCACGTTCCACATTCATAACGTTATTTAAGCTCCTTCTATTTACACTGTCAGAACTGTTCCTCATCTGGTTTAATGTTCTCTAAGCTAATGTTCTCTAAGCAATGATGGATGGGACCAGGTCTGGATGGGAGCAGGTCCGGATGGGAGCAGGTCTGGATGGGAGCAGGACTGGATGGGACCAGGTCTGGATGGGACCAGGTCTGGATCGGAGCAGGTCTGGATGGGACCAGGTCTGGATCGGAGCAGGGCTCCGGCTCCAGGTGTGAAAGCTGAGCCGGACTCTGAGTCCTTCACAGCTGCTCAGCGTCACTTTCACACTGTAGGAAAAGAACTGAGCAAACAGAGACACAGTCACATTAACTTCATCGTCTCATTATCAGGACCAGAAGCCGAACACTAACGGATGAAACGGATGCACGTGCAAACAGCTGCAGGACGAGCGGTTTCTTCTTCAAGAGGCTGATGAAGGGAGTTGGATTCAGACAGAAGGAGACGTGCTAACACAGCCTCCCTCTATATTTCTAATCCTCTGCAGAGCCCGTCAGCTCCAAACCATCCAAATTGTTTTAGAGAGCTGTTTTTTCTTGTTGAACAAAGCCGTCGTTGGCTCAGCGAGAGCTGGCACGAGACGAGAGCACGTTGGTGATGATTGATATGAGCCAGTATCTGCTGCAGCTGATCATCACTTCAAACCCTGATCACTGAGACTGGAGCAGCGCATCCATCTGAGGCTGCAGAGTGGGACATGATACCCTCCTCCCTCCATCCTCCCGTCTTCAGTCAACACCTACATCTCACATCAGTCCTCCTATGGTCTGGACCAATCAGATCCTTCCTTTAGGACACACAGGTGTAGCTGGTTTGATTAGTGGGGGCCTGTCAAAGCCTTTTATTAATCTCTTCAATTAAAAGTTACAGAAGTCCAAGTAGCTTTCTGCTGTTTGTCAAAGTACAACAACATATATATGTATAAAAAGATAAAAGAAAGTGTCCTCATGAGTCCAGACTGTGAGTCACTCTGCTCTGAGCTCCAGTCTGTCCTCTAATTAACACCACGCATAGAAATATATAACTGGTCATCAGGTCGTTACACGTATTTTATATGAAGATGTTCATGTGTGGACGAGACCAGACAATTATCTGTCTGCAGCCGTGTGGACACACACACACATATATATATGTACATAGATCTGTGTGTGTGTGTGTGTGTGTGTGTGTGTGTGTGTGTGTCTGTGTGTGTGTGTGCGTGTGTGTGTGTCTGTGTGTGTGTGCATGTGTGTGTGTGTGTGTGTGCGTGTGTGCGTGCGTGTGTGTACCTGGAGTGGATGATGATCTAATTGATCAAAGGAATGAGCAGAGACAAGCCAACAAGAACTAATTAAATCCTCACCGCCGCTGCCATCACTTCTGGACCAATCAGGACGCTGAGGACGGCTTCAAGTGTCACTGTGTGTGTGTGTGTGTGTGTGTGTGTGTGTGTGTGTGTGGGCGTTTGTATTGTGTGTGTTTGAGAGAGAGAGAGATGCCATCTGCCTCTGAAGTCTGTCTCTGGGGTGCAGAGTCTAGTTGTGGAAGTGATTCAAGGCTGAAGCTGCTATTTAAAATAAAAAGGAGCCGTAGTTCAGGACCAGCTGATCTTATCTCATCGTGTTATTGTTTTATTATAAAGGTGGAGGACGGTGCGCTGAGGTCAGCGTCTCTCTGTTTAGGTGGAGACGTATTCCTGTCATTGATCTGATTTTAATGGTTTTAGTTCAAATCAGTGTTTTACAGAAACAGACGAGAATCAAAGTGTCACCGTCCTCCACATGATAAACGCCATGAGGACACAGAACTGCATCATGGGATATCTGGTGACCCTGTCCCCTGTGCAGCAGCAAACATGTTGGTCACTAGTCACGTCCACGTTAATCACATTATAGAATCCATAAAAACTGGACGTCAGCAAAACAAACCGTAATATCTCATATTCGTGTATATTCACCAGATCAAGCATCTCCTGATCCAGTCATTCTGATCCTTCATGAGGCTTCGCTTCACGAGGAGTCACTGAACATCAGCCCTCTTCTGCGTCTGGTTTATGATTACGGCTTCTTTTGTTCTTCTGTGCTTCATATTAATTTAATTTAAATTATAAAAGCATGAGGCAGAGAGAAAGTGGAAGAGGAGCGATAAAGTCTACGACAGCTCCAAAGACGAATGTGACAAGCCGACTAATCAATAAGTCATTTGTGTCTGTGTCCATCGGCCCATGAACGTCAGGAAGAGAAAACGAAACGTTCTGCAGATCTGAGACAAATGTCAGAAAATTAACCAAACAGCAGAAAGAACGGCTTCACTGCGTCAGCTCAAATCTGCAGCAGATCAATTCAACATTTTAGACAAATCAAACTTTATTCATCAACAAACACAAAACAAACCAGAGAAACCAGGAGAATAATGAAACAGACGGACACCTTTTCTGTTATTTGACTAGAAAAAAAAGTAACTTCCATTTCTCCTTGAGCGGCGGATTAGCTCCTCGCTGAAATAAATCCTTCGTCCCTCTGAGGAAACAATGAGATTCAGAGCGAGTGCAGACGACCTGCTGACACACAGAGCCTTTAATTCCATTCAGAGCACAAGACAAAGAGGCTGCACTAATTCTGGGACGTGGAACACAGTGAAAGGTGGAAGACGGGGTTCAGTCCTAAAGTTACTGTGATGAACTTAGCAGCGGAGTTCAGGAAACTCTTTCAACACAAGATCCTTTTAACTTTTTATTTAAAGTTTTAGTGCAGACATGAAAAACTAATCTAGCCTGAACTTCCTGGAGTGAGATGATTCTGCTCCAGTGAAGGTTTATGTGTGATGGACAGTGACAGGAGACATGCTCGCCATCTGAACTGGCTTCTGAATAAATGTCCAGGTGATGCAGGCAGGTTTGGTCGAAATGGTTCCAACATCTCCAGGTTTAAAACGACGCTATAGAAGCTGCCCAGAGAATCTGAATGGTGACGAACATGAGAGAGAAGGGCAGCGTGAAGACAAGCTGACTCAGCATCGGCTGTGTCATCTCTCAGCATTATGGCCGACAGATTTATTTCACTAATAAAACATATGATATACGTCATGTCCTGCAGACTAAAGAGGGACAGTCAACAGCACAGTCCAGTAAGACTACACCCGACAGGAAGTCAGCTCAAAGCTCAGACTCCAGTTCTTCCTCTACCAATGACATTATAAATCCTCCTGGTGGTAACCATGGTAACCTGTCCTCATCACCTCCCAACAAATACATGAACATCAGGAGTTTCCAGAAGGGACGGAAACATGGAGGTACAAACACAAGGCTGGAATCCATGGGGACAGAGACCATGGAGACGTGGAGACATCTTGGTCGTCTCCTAAAACTCTGGAACATGGAGGGGGACGTGGAGGGGGACATGGAGGAGGACATGGAGGAGGATGTGGAGAGGGACATGGAGGAGGACGTGGAGGAGGATGTGGAGAGGGACATGGAGGAGGACGTGGAGGAGGACGTGGAGGAGGACGTGGAGGGGGACATGGAGGAGGACGTGGAGGAGGACGTGGAGAAGGACGTGGAGGAGGATGTGGAGGGGGACATGGAGGGGGACATGGAGGGGGACATGGAGGAGGACGTGGAGGAGGACGTGGAGGGGGACATGGAGAGGGACATGGAGGAGGATGTGGAGGGGGACATGGAGGAGGACGTGGAGGGGGACATGGAGGAGGACGTGGAGGAGGACATGGAGGGGGACATGGAGGGGGACATGGAGGGGGACGTGGAGGGGGACATGGAGGAGGTGTTCTCGTGACGAGTTTCTCCACCTGTGACGGAGTTGGTTTCAGACAGACCACCCACTACAGCTGAAAATGCTCGGGAGGTCGTTGGAAGATGTGATGAGGAAGATAAATAATCCTCATCAGCCACAATCAGCAGAGAACACAGAGAGCAGAGAGTCCTCAGCTGTTTCATTACCACACAGTCATCAGCTCCGTCCTCCCACCTGCGCTGGATGTTTGGTTCTGACACGTTAACTCTCCTTCATTAGTTTTATTGTCTTATTTTTGTCCACTTATCCAGGGTCCGGTTGGGTAACATTGTGTTAGAAGCTAAACCGGGACTTTCAGACGTCCCCCTTCCTAACAACACTGTCCCAGGTGGGTCTACCTGAGGGTCTCCTCCAAACCTCCAGGAGGATGCCTCACCAGACACAACATCAGTTTACAAAACAGATTAACAAAGAACACATAACGATAAAGTGATTGGTTGGTTCTACACCTCTCTTTCAGGTTTCTGGACCAACACATAAAGCAGACCTGGAGGAACCACCGTCACCCAGCAGACCTGGAGGAACCACCGTCACCCAGCAGACCTGGAGGAACCACCGTCACCCAGCAGACCTGGAGGAACCTGACCACTAACCATTGCAGGTCATCATTTACAAACAGCAGCAGTCTGGCTGCACCTTCAGCTCCGATCCATGAATTCCTGGTTCTATTGTTATATTTACAAGAGGAAAGAATCAATCCCATCAGTCATATTTGTTCTGTGTAAATGTCTGAAAACCCACGGTCAGACTCCAGCCATGAGTGTCAGTCTCTCTGCACCGTCACATTCTCTGTGTTTGCAAAATTGTCCAGACAAGCAAAGAAACAGCGAGAACAGAGTTGGAGCTGGAGTGAGAACTCAGCCGCTCTCCTCATTCACTGCTGACAAATGGGAAAATATGTGACATGACAGCTTCTAATGGAAAAGTCTGGTGGTGTGATTTTCTCTGGCTCTTTTCATCTCCATCCGTCTGGTTGTCTTACTTCCACCGATACGTCTTCCTCTGCTTAAATATCCGTCCATGTTGCACGATGAGCTCACAAATAAGACATTTATCACAGACGACTGCCAGACTCCATCATCACCTGGATGTTTGAAATCACCTGGATGTGACGGCATCGAGTGGCGTTTACTTATCGCAGAATAAAAGAGGAACTTCACACATTCTCTCTCACCTCTAATGTGAAAACACTACAGGAAGATATTTAGATCGACCGACGCATCAGGGGCAGTGACTTCATCACGTCAGCTGATCTGACTGGGAGAAGGTGGTTTATTAAGAGGAGGAACTTCACAGTGAGAAAAAAAGACAAAGTCAGAAACGAGATTTAAATGAGTGGTTTTGAAATCTGTTAGCTCTCTGTGTAGCTAACGTTAGCCTGGAGGGCTAGTTGTTGCTTCTAGACTGAGTTCGCTCTGAGGTGAACCTGCTGATTTTAAATAAGTGTCAAACTTGTTGGTTTTAATCAGCTGATGAGTCTGCAGGTCTGTAAACGCCTCGTTACATCAGAGATAAATCAAGCTGAAGCTCCAGGAGTCTGAAGTTAAGGGACTAAATGAAAATACATGTCTCAGTACTAATAAACTACAGTAGCACAGGCTAACGCTAGCTCTCGTCACCTTAATGCTGTAACCAACTCACAAACACATCGATGAACAACGTTTGCAACAGACACAACCAGTCCAGACGAGTTTGTCTCGTCTTCTTTCTGTTACATCCTGGCTCAAGAGGCACAACATGAAAGTGGAGACACATGACGGCGTTAAAAAAATAAGGGTTTATTTCACGGGACAGAAAACAAACAGAGCGGTGGTGGTGAGCGTCGAGGCCCTTTACCCAGTCCTCAGGTGTGGCTGGTTACACCTGGATCAGGATCATCAGCAGAATCATTTAGACTTTACAGTCAGAAATAAAGTCAATAATTTTAAAGCTGACAGAGAGGAGAATAATTCCAGCTCTGACTAACGTGAACTGTTTCTATAACCATCATCATTTGAGTCGGAGCTTCTCTGTGACCCCATTATCTTCTGAAACATCACACTTAGCGTCTCTCCACATATATTTTGACTCTGAGGTCAAACGAATAAAAAAAGCGTTGAGTGAAACTCTGTTTAACGACCACTTCAGCCGCTGCTCTGGGAATCTAACAGCAGTAATTATTTATTAACCAGCCCACTTCCTGCTTCACAGCCGAGCCCTGCAGCCCGGACCCTGAACGCCTCCAGGCTGGAGGACGGGGGAGGACGGCGGCAGCGGACGGCTGAGGAACGCCTGGGAGGACGGGAGGACGGGAGGCGGGCGAGGACGGGGAGGACGGGCGAGGACGGGCGAGGACGGGCGAGGACGGGGGAGGGCGAGACGGGGGAGGACGGGGGAGGACGGGCGAGGACGAGGGAGGACGAGGGAGGACGGGGGAGGACGGGGGAGGACAGCGGAGGACGGGGGAGGACGGGGGAGGACGGGGGAGCCTCCTCACATTAACAGTATGAGAATCACAAACCAGTTTGAGACGATGTTACATAACCAATGGAAGGAACAACAGTAACAGATAAAAATGGATCCTTTCAGTATGTGAGTCGTCTCCATCTCATTAGTCATTAATATTTCTACATATTAGACTTTAATACTGTGTATTATTTCCGTTCCTATTTGTTCTTGTCCTGTCACTTTAAAACATAGAAATTCCCACCTGGAGATTAATAAAAATCTCATTTTAACATATTTTAGCAAATCTCACCTCATCTCATAATAGATAATTTCATCTCAAATCTCAGCTAATCTCATATTTCATTATTTCTCATCATATCTGATAACATCTAATTTAATCTTACATCATATCTCATGTCATCTCATCACATCTGATCTCATACTGTCTCATGTTAGTGTCTCATTCTAATCCTCAGTGAGATGGGGGGGGGGTCTGGCTGGTCGACTCTTTGCTTTACTAATGAGCAGCTCATTTACATGAAGCAAAGAGTTCCTGGAGCGAGAGCAACGCAGAGGAATCCAGTGGGAGAGAAAAGATGAGAGTCAGAGAGAAAGGAAACTAAAGGGAGAAGAATAATAAGATGGAGAGAAAAGCTTCTACATCCATCATCATCATCATCACCATGGTGATTCTCCAGGACACTCATGAGGGACACGTCCATGTGTTTTACTCTTAGTTGACCTGACCAGAGGACAAAGGGTCAACTTTACTAAACCAGAGAGGAAACAAACAGACGCCTCCATCACATCTGAGACAAACACTTTAAACTGACTGTGAGGCCTTCACACTGTTCATCCACCGGCTCTGAGGAATCAGCAAAAGCATTTTACTTCTATATTCCATTATTTCAGTCTGGTTCAGGGACAAGTTTCATGTTTTCAGTCCAGACAAACCGACGCACTAGTGATTTAATAGAGTACAGGGTTAATAAACTACAAGTTTAATAAACTAGAGGTTTAATTTGTGTCGAGGGTCAAATCCCAGATTAATGAAACACACAGGTAAGTTTTTCCAACCTGATGAGTGACAGCAGACAGTCAGAAGCTTGATTAACACTAACACTAACCCAGCATCAAGCGTGGAGACGCTGCAGACACATGCTACGCTGCTCTTTCTCGTCCCATTAGCAGTCAAAGCTCTGCTGCTTCCCGCTGTAAACCACTTGTAAACCGCTGCTCCGAGGCTCCTACCAACAGTCACTCATGGAAGTTGACTCTGACGTTTGCTGCTGCTGCCTCTGAGAGGTGAATGAATCAGGAGAGCGGTGAAGACCAGGACCACACCCTGCGAGCGGCGCTGAGGTGACGACTCCATCGCGCTGATCATTGCACAGTTTAACCGGAGGGGCATGTTCTGGATAATTGGAAGCGCTCGCCTGCTAAATGCTGGCCGCTAAGCATCCAGGTAATTCTGGTGTTCTTGGAGGCGTAATCACTTTCCTCTCGTTCCCGCTTGTTGTTCTCACAGAGGAGCGTGTAAACACTGATGAATGCAGGAGGTTTGTCTTCTCCAGATCAGAGTCCTGCTGGAATTAAGTCGAGTCATTAAAAGCTAAAATGATTTCTGCCCCAATCAGCCACAGAGGTCGGAGGCTTCAAACACCTCTCTCTGCTTCCCTTCCCTCATCATCTCAGCATCCGTCTCAAACCCAGCGTCCTCAGCTGCTGTCTGGAGGAAAACTTTCATTTCTGACGGAACGGTTCCCTCCTTCCTGACTTCATACATGCACAGGGAGCTTTGTGAGGATCTCCAGATGGAGTCTCTACTCGTTGCATGAAGAGTGCGTAGGCGGAGGAAGCAGCAGCACAGAAACACTTCAGAGTTTAACCCCAACTCACTCAGAAAAGTCTTTCAGCTGGAATTTAAACTTCCAGTCTCAAGTCCTCACTCCTTCAAACCTTTGTTCGACTAAACATCTAGAACTGAAACACTGAGAATCAACGTCTTTGACTTGTTCCTAAACATTCACCTGGTTCTTCTGTCCAGACTCTTTACAGATGGTTGTGGAACCTTTTCCAGCCTCACGAGCAACAACTCTTTTTCTGAGCTCCTCACAAAGCTCCTCTGTCCTTTACCATCGTACACTTCAACACAAACATGAGACGATTTATAGGAACTGAACAGGAACTGAGCCAGCAACTGAGCCAGGAACTGAGCCAGGAACTGAGTCAGGAACTGAGCCAGGAACTGAGCCAGGGACTGAACCAGGAACTGAGTCAGGAACTGAGCCAGGAACTGAACCAGGGACTGAACCAGGGACTGAACCAGGGACTGAACAGGAACTGAGCCAGGAACTGAGTCAGGAACTGAGCCAGGGACTAAACCAGGGACTGAACCAGGAACTGAGCCAGGAACTGAACCAGGAACTGAACCAGGGACTGAACCAGGAACTGAGTCAGGAACTGAGCCAGGGACTAAACCAGGGACTGAACCAGGGACTGAGCCAGGAACTGAACCAGGAACTGAACCAGGGACTGAACCAGGAACTGAACCCTGTTTTGTTTGTTGGAGGCCCAGACTGAGTCAGACCGAGTCAGACCGAGTCGTCTTACTCTCTCTGCTCCCTGAGTTCGTTCATTTGTTCTCCGAGTGCGATGGCAGCTCCACTGAGGCTCTTATCTGTTTCCTAAAAGTGTGTCAGACAGGAAATGACCTTCCAGCTCATCTATGTATCTGTACAGCCTGAACATCTTTATCTCGTCTTGACAAAGAGAGGCATCGAGCCAAAAAGAAAAAGACATCAAATAAAAAAGGAGGACAGACGTCTGTTCAAAAGGAGTCGAGTGACCCAAGAACAAGCAGCTCCTCCTCACCTCTCACAGGACGGATGTTTCCTCCTTCGACAGACTGAACAAACCTCCAGGTTTACAGAGACCACCTGTCCAACATTTCCAGATCTGATCTGTTTCACCAGAAAACTGAAACCAGTTCCTCTTCTTCACACACTTCATCTATTCATCCCTCTAAAAGACGTGTTCCCACATCTCTGAAACTTTCAGGAACTTTTACCAGAACTCACTCAAAACTAGAGCAGGAGAATCAACCAAGAACAATGTTTCATTTCTAAATAACACCTGGAACATAGCAAACACCAAACATGTAGGAGGGGTCGGGATTCCTGACGCCTGAAACTGATCCGGTGATTTTTAGCAGGTGCTAAGATGCTGCGAGCATCAACCGGACCTGGAGCCAAGACCTCTGAACACAGAAAACTGTCAAGGAAAGGGACTGATTAACACTGATACTGATCAAATCTTATATATTTAAAAGCTTAGAATAAAGAGTCTAGTCTGCTGATAAATTACAGGTGTGTTTCTAGTGGCAGCAAAGAAATCACCACCAGGCTGCAAAAGTAAGTCTGCAGAGACAGAATCAGAATCAGAAAAAAAAAACTTTATTTATCTCTGAAGGGCAATTAGGAGAAGAGCGGTTCATAAAATAAGAGCAGGAGAATAAGACAACAAAAGAATAAAAACTGCAAAAGTGGGTAAAAAAAAAAACTAAATAAATGTAGAATGGCCGGGCTGCTGCCTCAACAGGAGAGAGATGGACTGTGGAAAATAACACAAGACCAATACGTATAAAAAAATAAATAAAAAAACAGCAGATAAGGTGTAACAAATAAATAAATAAATAAAATAAATAAGTGCACATGTGATATTGCACTTGAGTGTGACACAGGAGGACTGAAGTTATTGTACCGTCGTATAGTTGTTAGAGTCCAGGAGGAGAATAACGTTGGGAACAAAGGTTGTTCTCCTCCTCTGGGTCTTACAGGCCGGACATTGGAACCTGAGACCAGACGCCAGCAGCTCAAACGCTGGAAACAGATCACGGGTTGAGTCCTTGAGAATTCGAGGAGCCAGGCCGCTAACCTGCTGCTCGGACACAGAGCTCAGTGAGTCCATGAGACTTAGAACACACATTCACAATGTTATGCAGCCGCTTCCTGTCCTGAACAGCTACAGAGTGACACCAGCAGCACATGGAGAAATGCACCATCAGCTGTTCAACACACCCAGAGGATCTGAGCTACAGCAGCTAGCGTTAGCCTGTCTGAGGAGGTGCTGGTCTGTCTCTGAGCTCTTCCCTCCTCCAACTGGTCTGAGACCAGCTCTGGTTTCTGTCATCAACTGATCCATCGATCGCTGAGTGATTCTCGTTCAGGTTCAGCACAGAAGAAGAAGAGCAGCAGATCTGTCAGATTAGTTTCTAGGCTTGATAAAAGCACCGAGCATCCTCACCAAGCCCTTGAAGCTGAGACCTGACCGTGTCGTTAGTCTCCCATTACGCTCGGAGAGGTTGACGATAGCAGCAGCTCAAACATGGCCGGCCCACGCAGCTCGTTATTTTTTAACAGCCTCACCAACAACATTTCATCAGGATCTATTCTGTGTTCGCTGGTGCCTCTCGGCGCCTGCAGATATCATTTAGCAGCTGGGTGGCTGCTGTTTTAAATCAGGTAATTGTGGTTTAGGTCCTGGGTTGTTAACATTCTGAGTGGCCCTGGCCATCGCGCTGATAAACCTAATTGTCCCTGCTGCTGAGATTTTGGCAAAACCCAGAGGCTTTTAATTACATCCAGTGTTTGTGGAGGGAGAGGAATCAGCTGCTGTCGAGGGGTCTTCGTCCTCCAACTCCTGGACCTGGACTCGCTGCTAAGACAGAGGGGGACACTTATGTCCCTGATGAGGAATGTCAAGCAGATGGGTCCCTGCTGATGAATGCTAACGCTGAAGCTCTTAGCGCTGTCAGACGCCTCCAGTTCGCTGTGATGGAGAGGAAACACGGCCCTTAGCACATCCTGCAGGCTTCCAGCAGCTCGATGTAAAGGGCCATGTATGAGGGACCGGGGGGGGGCGGGGGGGGGGGGGGGGGGGGGGCGTTAGGGCCGCTAGCATCGACAGGACAGGATTTATGGAGCAATAGCAGCAGACTGGGGTCACAGACTGGAGGAAAGCGGAAGAGCTGAACACTGGACGGCGGCAGGAGAAAGAAAGAAAAGCACCAGCTGATGGATGTGAAGGTCTCAGCTTCAGCTTCAGCTTCAGCATCAGCTTCAGAGGACAACACCACATTTAGATCTGAAACCTGAAACCAAGTGAAACCTGGAAATAGAAATAAAAGTTCTATCCTCCTCCTCCTCCTCCTGCCTGTAGATGAAGAAGGAGCTGAGTCTGGTCCTCTTAGACCTGATGAGACCTCAGTGGTTCTGATGTTATTCTCCAGACTCTAGTGATGAACAAAGAACAACAACCTGATGTTTAAGACCAGGACCAGGACCGGGACCAGGACCAGGACCGGGACCGTTAGAGGTAGAGAGGATTACCGGTTCACTCTGAGACCTTTCAGGTGGAGAATGAAGTCGACGTGAAGCAGAGCGGTGACATTATCACGGAGGAATTAACAGAAGCTTTATCTGATCTCTTTATCTGACACGAGGGTCACGGTCTCCTTCCCTCCCCCACAGACCCCCAGACAAAGATCTGACGTGAGCCCCTTTTCTTTTAAATGTCATCCTCTAATCAGGACCAGCTACACATCAGAGAACCACTGAGTCTGTCCAGTCGTTTATTAGTTATTTTGTGACAACGTGACTCATCTGAACCAAGATGAGAACTTTTACATTCGTTCCAGGGACATTATCATATAGACAGAGACCAACAGAATCCTAGAGAATCATAGAGCTGCTAATATTAACCCGTTAACGCTTTAATTAATTCATCCTCTGATTAATGTGATTAGTGAAGCATCTGCAGCAGAACGACTGTGAACGTGTCTCAGTTTGTCCAAGTAGCGTTAGCGTTAGCACCAGCTGATCCGGTAGTGACAGGCAGCAGAACCAACCCATAAAGATGGAAGACGCTAAACAGCACGTTGGTCCTCTCCATGGGACATTTGAGGACAAAGACACCAAGAGGGACCAGTGGAGACACATAAAGTATCATCACATCTCAAAGGTTTTCTTTCCAGCTTCAAACAGCACATGAACCAAGCCAAGCATACGTTAGTCGGGGATTCTGCTAGCACTTGGGCTAACGCGGCTAACAGCTGGAGACAAACCAAGACAAACCAAGACAAAGACAAGCTGCCAATGCTGCTGCTAATATGTGTCCACTCCTGCAGCCACTGTTCACTGGGAGACACTGTTCTCAATAAGAAGCGTCAGCTCTCCTCTGGTTGGACAATGTCCACAAGTTAGTTTGTCTCCATAGCAACAGGGACACATTCATGTGGACACATATATATCTATATTATACGGAGAGAGACTAAACATGAAGGAGATTGAATCTGATTAATCTGAATTAATCCACATCAACCTGAGATGAATCAGAGTCAGAGGAGCAGACAGAAGGACGGACACCTGCAGCAGCCGAGGCGTTCAGGGACCGTCAGTCAACTAGAATACGTGCGTGGGAAGCAGTGAAGCAGGAACTGGATCTCAGCCCGAGGCTCCGTCTCAGAGTCCCCGTCCTATGTTTCATGTTTCATCCCTCCTCCTCCTCCTCCTCCTCCTCCTCCTCCACCTCCTCCTCCTCCTCCCCCTCCTCCTCCTCCACCTCCTCCTCCTCCTCCTCCTCCCCCTCCTCCTCCTCCTCCTCCTCTTCCTCCTCCTCCTCTTCCTCCTCCTCCTCTTCCTCCTCCTCCTCCTCCTCCTCCTCCTCCTCACACACAGAGAACATGTTAGAATCAGACTAAATGTGAAGCACAGAGGATGAAGTCTGCATCCAGGTGGAGGATCTTCATCCCTTATCATCTGTGGACAGAGCATCACTCAGCTGGTCTCCATCTGCTCCACGTCAGCCACATCACGAGGTTTATATTTATCCCCTGGATTCATGGAAATGATTCGACTCCCTGAAGAACAGCAGGTGTCTGGAGGTTGGAAGCTGCTGCTTTAAAATATATTTATATTTTAGTGCCAGGATTTTAGGAACAGACATCAGAGTAACCGAGTCCTACATGTCAACCTAAACCAGAGGGACGAGAAACGTCCCAACGACAAATATCAGACACGAAGAAGCTCATTTAAATCACAAAGGCTGAAGAAACCGAAGAATTTAAAGAATGAAGTCACAGCTGAGCCGTTTTAAAAAGAAAGAATCCAAACGTGTACGGGAGCAGGAGCTAACAGAAGAATAAAATGAGAACAGAATGAAGCTTCACATTAAGTCGAGTCATTTCTCCTCTAATTATCCAGTCACTGAGCTGAGCCGGACACATCATAATTACACAATTAGCCTCATTTGTTTGAATTGAGAAGGCAATTAAAGAATTAGTGAACAGAGCTGCACTTTATCACTTCAACAACAAAGACCAGAGACATTTTAATGGGATTAGACCTGATCTGACTCAATCTGACTCAATTTGACTTAATCTGATTCAATCTGACTCAATCTGATTCAATCTGACTCAATCTGACTCAGTCTGACTCAATCTGATTCAGTCTGACTCAATCTGATTCAGTCTGATTTAATCTGATTCAGTCTGATTTAATCTGATTCAATCTGACTTAATCTGATTCAGTCTGATTTAATCTGATTATTGTCAGATGACGTCTTCCTTCCACTGAGTGTTGGTCTGATAATAAACTAACATATTATAAATATTAATCTGCTGTATTAACTTTTAAAAGTTTAATCTGATGCTGATCAGGTCTCCTCCTCCCCCTCCTTCCGCTCCTCCTCCTCCTCCTGAGGAGCTGCAGACACTGAGTCGTTTCTTTAACTCGAGTCAACGTCAAACAGACCAGAGTGACCCTGGAGCAGCAGCCATGACAGTCACCTCACACACAGACGGACTCATTACCCATAATCCTCCACAGCCAGGCTGTCAGGAAGTCTCCGAGGACCGAGGATCATGGGAGCTCAGACAAAGGGTAAGACGAGGAGGAGACCACGTCCTTCTCCTCCACCTCCTTTCAGTCAATTAAAGTCCAGTTCATTCTGGATTCGTTTCTAAACTCTGAAACTCAATCCAACGTCCTCAGAGGTTCCACAGGTTTCTAGTGTCTCCTCCATCTTCTCCCTTTAGTTCCTCATCTTTAATGAGTCTCTGCATTTACAAGACTTGACTTAAATATATACACACACACACATGTAGAGCTGTATTGTTATTCGATTTTTATTTTTTATTGTGCTTATTGTATTGGAGCTTCAGGAGCTTAAAACGTGTCATCGTGTCCTCACATTAAAGTCAGATAAATAAATTCTTGATTCTTTGCTTTAAATCCTGAAGCTGCTCTCAGAGGATGAAGGAGATTTAAAAGATCTACCTCAGGATTTATGGACCAACGTCCCTAAACCTTTAACTGAAGAGCTTAGAAACCCTGCGCTCTGTGTTCCTAATGTTTCGTCATATCAGAGGAGAAATAACTCCACTGTAGTTCAGTTCAACATTAATTATTCTCTTCCTCCCTGATGATAAATCCTGTAGATGAACACATCTGTGCAGGAATTAGAAGATATTATGAATCGACATCTGATCCTGACCAATAAGATCCATATATTTTAAAATGAGTGATTATTTTCAAATGAACCAGATGAATGAGAAACACACCAGCAAGAAAAGAACCAGAAAGTCTCAATGTTTGAGGAAGAACCGAGACGTGATGAGGAGACGATGAACCGACGTTAAAATAAAACCCTGTGTTCATGTTAACGAGCTCAGCTTCAACATTTCATTCTCTCTGAATGTTAACACGTGGTTCTTCACGTTGTTTTTGTCATTTCCTGTTTGAAAAGGTTGAGAACGTATTTTAATATGAATGATCAGAAATTAGCAGACGTTTCCATCCAGTCCCTCAGAGAGAGATCGAAAATATGAAGACAAGAGTCCAGGTTTCAAGTAATTAACGGTAAGTTCATAGTGTTCAGGGAATGAGCAGCAGCGCCACCATGTGGTCAGTAGAATACTGTATCAGCTGCTGTCTCTGATGGACCTCTACCTACCACTGGACCAGAACCAGGACCACATGGTTGGAGACTTGGAGACATGATCCAGATTCAGGACCAGGTGGAAAGACTCTTACATGATGAGATCCAGTTTATTTCTGACGTTTACCGGATTAAAGAATGTTCCTACATTTATTTATTTATTAAATCAAATGAAAAGCAGCTCATGTCTTCGATAAGAATTTATTTGAATGTTACGTGTTCTCATCTTCATGAATTGATTGGACTTTATCTCAGACAACAGCATCAATAACAAACGTCCACATAAGAGAAGAGTAAGAGCAGCACATCAGGAAGAGGTACTAGAAATGTTTACATCAAATAAAGACTGAGCAGATAAATCCTCCTCTCATGGTTTGTATTTACATCATTTTACAGGCTGATCTCAGCATGTTGAGGACAAACGTGACCAGAGTCTTCAGTGTCTCAGCGTCTCAGAGACAAATTAACAACCTCACAAATATGAAGCCTAAAGTGTGACTAAAATATCGCCCCCTAGTGGCAGAGCCTTTATTTTAGGACCCACTTGGTCTAAAGGGAACTGAAGCGTTAACGAGTCAAGAGATTTGTTCTGGTTCCTAAACATCAAGAAACAAGATCAGAGACAAGTTCCTGTTCCTGTTCACTAAACCAGAATCTTCTTTACGATAAAAGATGGAGAACTTTAGAGACAGTGATGTTTAAAAGGATCATCAGCACCACGAGTCCATCACCATCTTCATCATCATCATCATCATCATCATCATCACCATCATCACCAACTTCATCATCATCACCACCACCATCATCATCCTCATCATCATCATCATCACATCCAATCATCATCATCCATCATCTTCATCATCATCATCATCATCATCATCATCCATCATCATCATCATCATCCATCTTCACCATCATCATCCATCTTCACCATCATCATCCATCTTCACCATCTTCATCATCACCATCACCATCATCACCATCATCATCATCATCACCATCATCATCATCATCACCATCATCACCATCATCATCATCACCATCATCATCACCACCATCATCATCATCATCATCATCATCATCATCATCACCTTCATCATCATCATCATCACCATCATCATCACCATCACCATCATCATCATCACCATCATCATCATCATCATCATCACCATCTGCAGAAAAACAATCGTCCTTTCCCCCAGCTTCATCAGCTCAGATCAAACAGGAAAAGGAGGAGAGAGAGGAGAGAGAGAGGAGGAGGAGGAGGAAGAGGAGGAGGAGGAGGAGAGGTCCTCTAAGAGCAGGAAGATTTAAAGACGCTGAAGAGTCGGATACGTGGTCATTAACCGTGAGGATCTCCTCCAAAACCACAGAGGAAGATTAACAGTCCTCAAACTCAGTGCAGCAGCACAAACCAAAAATCAACCAGAAGCAAACAGGAAGTAAATGGGAAGTAAACAGGAAGCAAACAGGAAGCATATACGAAGCAACCAGGAAGTAAACAGGAAGCAAACAGGAAGTAAACAGGACACAACCAGGAAGTAAACGAAGCCGTCAGGAAGTAAACAGGACGCAACCAGGAAGTAAACGAAGCCGTCAGGAAGTAAACAGGACACAACCAGGAAGTAAACGAAGCCATCAGGAAGCCATCAGGAAGTAAACAGGAGGCAAACAGGAAGCAAACAGGAAGCAAACAGGAAGCAGGGAGGCCTTACCTTCCTGCACGGCCTGGAACGGGTTGTTGGGCTCGATGAGTTTAATGGAGTGAGTGATCTTCTCGCTCTGCAGGATGTCATCGCTCAGACTGAGGTCAGACACGGCGAGCTGGAACACCTCATCATCCCGGACGGCGCTCTCCTCGAAAATCGCTCCTGGACGGGTGGAGACAGGAAGTGGAGGGACAGGTCAGGTGGACAGTTATCCCAGACAAACGTAAACAGACACAATGAAAATGTTTCCTCTGAACAACATCCACCACCTACAGGTGAGAGATGGTTCCACATAAACCACAGGTATCAAACATACAGCCGATGGGCCAGAACCAGCCCCCCAGAGGGTCTGGTCTGATCCACAGGGTGAATTCACAAAGTGCAAAAATTACATTGAAGCTGTTAACTGCAGTTTTTCCAATAAAAGTATCTGCAATTCCTCAGTTTCCCTACGGAAGATTATCACAGCCCCGTGAGAAGAAATGAGATGAGGTAGATTTATTTTTCCATCATGCGCTCTTAGAAAAAATTAAAATGTTGAAAATAAAGTGGACCTTCTGAGTGTATAACAACCAGAGCATGTGACTGTTTCAGGATGTTAATGAAGTGGTGAAACTAGACTTGGGACTGGTCTCCTTTCTCTTTTAGCTCAAACACAGTGTAGTTCTCAGTGTCAGGAAGAAAACTGAGAAACCACAAAGGCTTGGAAGAAGAGGCCTCACTAGTGCAAGATGAATATAGAGGCTAATAGAAATAAATAAATTAATCTGAGTCGTCCTTATTCGTAGTTTAATACGCTGTTGTGTTACTGGTCCGGCCCCATGAGATCAAACTGGGCTGGATGTGGCCTCTGAACTAAAACGAGAGGAACCAGTCCAGGTCCTTAATAATAACCAAACTCTCCATCGTCATATGGAGCTGAACATTAAGAGGAAACATCTGCTACAAACACAACCGCTCCAGAAGATGTATGAGGATCAGACAATTACAACGTGTGACTGATCAGAGCTGGAATCACAGTGTGGATCAGTCTGAGACAGAGCATCAGTCACAGCTCACGTCTCCATGGCAACAGCCTCCCTTCATCCATCATCAGCGCATGTTCGTCTTAAAAGAACAAAGGTCACTGATTGGTCCGTTCAGGAGATTCATCCTCATCTAAACTCCTCAGGTTTAACGTCTTGATTCAGGATGAACATAACGAGACTTTTTAACTTTTGTGAATTTTTCAGATTTTATAGCTTTCGTGCAGAAAATCCAGATGACTTCATGATGTTATCCTTGTGTTTTATTTGTTGTCTCCTGTTTGACCAAGTAGAGTTACACCTCCAGTTTGGTTGTTGCTCTGCTACAACGACAATAAAACTCTTTCCCTTACCGTGGTTGTTAGCATAGAGCGTTAGCATGGAGCGTCAGCATAGAGCGTTAGCATGGAGCGTTAGCATGGAGCGTCAGCATAGAGCGTCAGCATGGAGCGTTAGCATGGAGCGTCAGCATGGAGCATCAGCATGGAGTGTTAGCATTAAGCGTTAGCATGGAGCTTTAGCATGGAGCGTTAGCATGGAGCGTCAGCATGGAGCGTCAGCATGGAGTGTTAGCATGGAGCGTCAGCATGGAGCGTCAGCATGGAGTGTTAGCATGGAGCGTCAGCATAGAGCGTCAGCATGGAGCTTTAGCACCTTCCATAAATGTCAAGGAACATCTCAGATCTTCCTCTGACAACGTCTCTACTTCTTAAGGAACATTAACCTCAGCTGCTGGTATAATAAATAAAACCATCTGTTTATTTATTTATTCGTTTATTTATTGACTGACTTGATCATATTATAAATGGAAGTTCTTTAAAGTTCTTTACACACTGAGATGAATAATCTTCTCTAAGTCATAATAATATTAGTGATCCAGGAGAGGCTCAGATAACAGGATGGCCAGTCCCAGACCCTGTAGTTCAGTAAAGAGTCCGTCCGCCGCTCTGCAGGAACACTCTCTGACACTTAAACATGTTTTAGGAGGAAACCACGTTCTGTCTGCTCTCTGATTACCAGGACCAGTCCACGCTCTCTGTCCGTTCATCAGCCTCATGCAGGAAAATCCATTCCTATTACGCCTTTAATCAGCGCTAATACAAAAAGGTGCCATTTATCTTCCAGGCTCCTGTGGAGGTAGAAAACCTCAGGGAATTAAAAGCACATGTCAGCGGCCGCTGGAGTGTTAGCACATTAAAAAATTATTCTGACTCAACGAGAACCCCACCCGGAGAGAGGTGGTGACCCAGAGACCGGACTGGTTTAACTGATCTGTAGCTCATCACAGAGAAGGTCTAACACATTGTGTTTGTTAGATTTAAGACCAGTGAAGTCATCTAAATAATCTAAATAATGTTGAGCTGATGTAGAACCAGGGGCACAAAGGAGGTGATTTCCCTGATGATCATTGAGGGGGATGAGGAGGCTGGAGCTGAATGTAACACATCATTCATTCATTTCAATACCATTTTATTTATTGAAGTAAAAACAACAGTCATACAGAGAAACCACCTCGACATCTGGACACTATGAAGCTTCTCTTTAGAAAGAGACACAGACCTCAGTTCACATTCAGAGCATTCGTACGTCTCAGAGAGTTTATGTGTTTTAGTTTAGTTCAAATCAGCGTCATAAAATTATAAAGACCAGAATCATCCCAAACCATCAGACTCCTGGTTCCAGGGTGAAGCAGGTTCCGTCAGATACTCCTCCTAGAGGACCAGAGGACCAGAGGACCAGAAGACTAGAGGACCAGAGGACCAGAGGCCTAGAGGACTAGAGGACTAGATGACCAGATGACCAGAGGACCAGAGGACCAGAGGACTAGAGGACCAGAGGACCAGAGGACCAGATGACTAGAGGACCAGAGGACCAGAGGCCTAGAGGACTAGAGGACTAGATGACCAGATGACCAGAGGACCAGAGGACTAGAGGACCAGAGGACCAGAGGACCAGATGACTAGAGGACCAGAGGACCAGATGACTAGAGAACTAGAGGACTAGAAGACTAGAGGACTAGAAGACTAGAGAACCAGAGGACTAGAAGACTAGAGGACCAGAGGAGTAGAGGACTAGAGGACTAGAGGACCAGAGGACTAGATGACCAGAGGACCAGATGACTAGAGGACCAGAGGACCAGAGGACTAGAAGACTAGAGGACTAGAGGACTAGAGGACTAGAAGACTAGAGAACCAGAGGACTAGATGACTAGAGGACCAGAGGACAGACTGAACTCACTGGGAAATGAGACTGAGGTGGAACTAACGAGGCCGGCGGAGCGAGGAGAGTAAGAGACAGACCCGGGAACCCAAAAGAAATAAAAAATAAAAAATAAAAAAAAATAAAACAGGAAGAAGATCCAACAAAAACCTCAAGTCATTAAAACCAAGTTCTCTCCCTTTAACTCAGTGACGTTTTCTACTATTTTTATACGATCCTAAACTGTAACTTAACCAGCACATGGTCGCCTGTGTATCATCTCTTTTATACCTTTTTATTGCCGTTTAAGGCCGTTTTTGCATTACACTCAACTCATGCGAGTTTAGCCCGAGGCTAGAGCAACACCGTTAGCCCGAGGCTAGAGCAACACCGTTAGCCCGAGGCTAGCGCAACACCTTTAGCCCGAGGCTAGAGCAACACCGTTAGCCCGAGGCTAGCGCAACACCTTTAGCCCGAGGCTAGAGCAACACCTTTAGCCTGAGGCTAGCGCAACACCTTTAGCCCGAGGCTAGAGCAACACCTTTAGCCCGAGGCTAGAGCAACACCTTTAGCCCGAGGCTAGAGCAACACCGTTAGCCCGAGGCTAGCGCAACACCTTTAGCCTGAGGCTAGAGCAACAGCGTTAGCCCGAGGCTAGCGCAACACCTTTAGCCCGAGGCTAGAGCAACACCTTTAGCCCGAGGCTAGAGCAACACCTTTAGCCCGAGGCTAGAGCAACACCTTGCCTCTACCAGCGTCTCACCTCTTCAACCTGGATTCCTCACCCGTGTGGATCCCTCCTCCCTGGCTCCTTCTGGGTTCTGTCACCACAGAACTAGACGTGCCGAAATGCTGCTGTCCGAGCTCCACTGAGAGGGGATCCGTGTCGTCCAGCATCTTTCGGGGATCCCTCTTCGTGGAGCTGCGGGCGAAGGGCCGCCTTTGCAGCTCGCCCAGGAGCCACTGAAACCCGGCCCCGAGCTGTTCATCCATCTGCAGAGCTGCCGTATAAATTGCATCCAGGTGCAGTGGGTTTGATTCCTTCGCTGGAGATTTGTGGGGAGCCGACGCTGTAAGCCGCTAGCGGCGGCAGCTCAGCCGCTCTCCGCCTATTAACCACCTGCTCTAGCCGCTAGCCGCTAGCCGTGTGCGGCAAACTGCGACAGCCTGGTCAACGGGAGCTCCGCACCAGTGTCCGCTGGATACAGTTAACTTTACTTCCGCACTGACAGTGAAGCTTTTACTTGTCTTACTTCTTCCTAGCGGTGCACACAGTGATGTGTTTTGCACTGTGTGCAGGGAATTCCCGTCGAAAGCCAATAAAAACTGTTTTGTTGTTTTGTTTTTTCGGGCTAGTAAGAATGTAGATGGGGCAAGTGCTTCTTCTCCTACTTGCCCGATAAGCAGGGCAAGTAACGGGCAAACTTAACATCTGACCCTGATTAGTGATTACAACGTGTTCCCATGTGATCAGCCCAGGAAAGGAGGTGTTGCTATTCACATCAAAAAGAAATTTCAGGCCACCCCCATTACTTCTATATCTAAAAAAGCAGCTGTTCCTGACAAACTGGACCCTTTTTTTCCTGAAGATTTATTGGCGCTATATAAATAAAACTGAATTGAATTGAATTGAAGACGGCTGCCAATCATAGCTGGGCTTGTAACTCACATTTGCACCAATAAGCACCAATAAACTCCCCAAAGATTGGAAGAGTGCTTCGTCCTTCCTTCAGATGTGAATAATTATAGGCCCATTTCCAAGTTATGCATTGTTGCAAAAATCCTGTAAAACTTATTAGCGATCAGTTAAAAGATTTCTTAGCATCCAATAATATTTTTAATAAATTTCAGTCTGGTTTTAGGAAGCAACACAGCACTGTACCGCTGGCCTTTAAATGAATGATTTAAATGATTTTATCGAAGCACTTGATCTTAAGAAAATCTGTGTTGCCCTTTTTATTGATCTCTCTAAGGCAAAGTCTTACATTGGTTTTAAATGCCACCGAATCGAAAGTCGTGGTTTTCTCTAAAGCTCCTTATATGAATAAAACTGTTAAAACTACCCCAGGTATCTCAACAGAGATTGTCACCAATTACAAATACTTGGGTTTCCTTCTAGATCGGGAGCTCTCTTTTAATATTGATATTTTAATATTGAAAACCTGGTATAAAAACCAGACAAAAGCTTGTTTTTTTTAATTACAGAAATCGTTTGTGTTTTTCACTACGAACTCGTAAACTCGGAAAAAAAAAAAAAATCTGAGTTTTCATCAGATAATGCGTGTGCGCATGCTCCACAACCACCGCGCTGGCGCGTGACCCCGGAACAAACACGTCCGAGAAGCCGATCACAGAAGAAGAAGAAGAGAAACGGAGCCGTCTGAGGGACAGCGCGGATCTTACCTGCACCAGAAGTAACGCGAACATTACGTATAAGATTAAAATGTTCTATTATCCGTCTGGTTGTTGTTTAAATGTCTGACACATGAACGACTCTAGTTTATTATATCACGTAATAGATCAACCAGAAATCGGGCCATATTAACGTGGTATTAACCCACTGAAAAGACACGTATCGCCCCCTAGTGTGGAGGAGGAGAACAGTTATTATATTTTCTCCGCTGCATGTAAACTGGGACAAGGACGTAGTCAGGAAGTAGAGTTTAGAGCAAAGCTCCATTAAACTCTGCATGTAAACACACTGAATGTTTTGAGGTGGTTCACGGGTTGTGATCACTGTCGGCTCTACGTGGAGTCCGGCCCCGGTCTCTGAGCACTGACATCATATATCAGGCTCTCCTCAGTCTGGCCCCTCTATACTTATGTTCACTTCTCCAAAGAATGGATAACCAGTATGCCTTACGATCCAGCAATATTCATTCCTCAAGCATTCCACAGCTTCACTGCACCTTCAGCTTGGAATAGTTTTCAGTCTGACGTGATGATGTCGGAACTTATATCTTTAATGACGTCCATCATCTCCTAAAGGATCAGCAAACATCAACTGGACAGTGCCTCTGCTTTTACTTATCCTGCCACCACGACCCCTCCTGCACTTTGTCTTATCTATGTTTAATTCTTGCTGTTTGTTGTGTTGTTCCTGTTGAATATTTATTGACGACGTGTGCTGCCGCCTTCTTGGCCAGGTTGAAAAAGAGATTACGATCTCAATGGGATTTATCTGGTTAAATAAAAAATAAAAACGCACAGCCAATCAGAGAGTCTTCCTGAGGTCATGTGACTGGCTTCATTTTATCTGAAACTGTAAATGTTCCTGAGCCTCAGTCATGTTTTACACCTTGTTCCAGGGAGTCGTATGTAAATACTCTAAATGTTGACGTATTTATTAGAAGAGAATTTATTTCTAGTTTGAGTTTGATTCTCTTCTAAAATAAATCTTTATTTATTCATCCCACTGTGGACAAATGAAAGATGAATGAATGAGAGATAAATCAGCTCTGGAGTTCAAGAAAGAAATAAAAGAATGAAACAGATTAATCTTTCCCACAATTTTTCCTCCTTTAACCTCCAGGTTCACACATGAAGTGACATCAGGTCTTTCTTTCTTTCTTTCTTTCTTTCTTTCTTTCTTTCTTTCTTTCTTGGTGCCAGTGTTCATGAATTACAGACTCTAGGCTCCAAATCTGTTTCTCCACAGAAGATTCCTTTAACCTCTCAGGGTCAAACTCTCCGTGTTCGGCTGCATTAGGATTCAGATATGACTCCTCCCTCCCTCCCTCCGCCCCCCTCCCTCCTCCCTCCTTCCTCCCCCCTCCCTCCCTCCTCCCTCCTCCCTCCCCCCTCCCCCCCCCCCCCTCCCCCTCTCTCGGTGCAGGTGGTGCAGGTAAACGACCTGGCCGAGCTGTCACCGTCAGAGCGGGAAGCCTTTTGCGTTGCTCTCTAACTGGGTTAGTTTATCTTATTTAGCGGCGGGAGACAAAGGGACACAGCTGCTCATTGGCTCTGCCGTCCTCCACAGATTGGATTCCTGCAGTCAGAGACAGAGCCGCTCCAGAAAGATGCTCTGCCTCCACACTAGCCGCTACAGCAGCGCCACTAAATCATCCCCGGGCAGCTGCCTGGCTCATGGGACACGGCAACTCATGAACAGAGACTTGTTATCTTCTGGACCTGAGGGCCGTAAAGACGACCTGGACAACAGAGACGTCTCTGATGAGACCAGAGCTTCTGATGGAACCAACTCGACACGTCCAGCAGCAAACAGCTGACGGTCCCGTCATGCTACAGGTCTGGACTGATGGGGGGACGTCCCATCATGCTACAGGTCTGGACCGATAGGGGGACGTCCCATCATGCTACAGGTCTGGACGGATGGGGGGACGTCCCATCATGCTACAGGTCTGGACTGATAGGGGGA